>NC_054743.1:15223910-15523910 GCF_018143015.1 Lytechinus variegatus | reverse complement strand
CAGGTTCCTTGATACTTTATTTACACTTCAGAGGTGCGCTTAATGCATTTTTATAATGCATACAGAATGTGACAATCAAGCTTCATTCTTGCATGTAATTTCATGTTTGTTCGTCAGTATGGATTTTCACCATACGACCTAGAGAGAGAGAATGGTGATTGCCGGAAAAGAGATAAATCATGTGCAGGTAAATGAGACGGTGATTAAGAGAGAGAGAGAGAGAGATGGACAGATAGACAGACATACAGAAAGACTAACAATGAGGCAGACCACAGAACCGACAGAGAATGACAGAATGTAATGCTCTGAGCAGGATTGAATGAAAGAGTGAATAAGAACTCAATAATCACAGAGAAAGAGAACATTTTAAGTCAAGTGAAGTGAAGAACATTCTGTTGTAAATGAAGAGTATGAATTAGAATATAAAATGGAGTGGATCAGTCTGCCATCTGTGCATTGCAAAAATAACATTGCGTTCCTTCTGAGGTTTGAGTATAGTAATGTTATTCTTTGTCATCAATTTTCATTGGTATGCATGCATTGTGTCAATCATTCACAAGGCAATTTTATTTATTGGGGTTTGAGGAAATACCTCCATATGAAAGAGGGAACATTTGTACAAGCCTGGTGTGCAAACATGTGCTCTCCTTTAGACACGGAAATCAGGCATTTTCGCAAAATCATGCAATTATGCAAGGAAAGGCGTATCCCCATAGTGGGCTGTGCATCACTTGATCAGTGACCATGCCACCACTGGGGCTCAGTGCGGACAGGCTGCCTGAGACTGCTGTGCACACATTGGGCCTGTTTGTACGAGAGCAGTTACACAGTGCTAGAGGCCAAAATAACCATCCACGTGTTTGCTACATGCAACCGTGGATGCAACCTTAGACAAATATTTAGTACAGAAAGTGGGAAAAATGAGGGGTCTTTCTGAATTAACAGGATTCTAAAATTCTACAAGATGACACTTTCTCTGATGGTCGCCTTGAGCGCATCGTTTTTATTGAGTTTGCAGCCTATTTGATACAGTCTGTTCAAGACACGATGAACGTATGAAAAGATTTACTGACATTTAACTTTGCATTGTCGGGAGATGATGTTCAAATCAAAGCCTCCAGGGAAGGAGCGAGGAATCATGTTTTAGAAATAATTCAAAAGATCCATAGAGGTAAAGAAGTTAGTACTGATAGTTGATATCTGCAATATGATTGTATGGCAGGCAAAAAGATAAATATTCATTTTTACGGGGCTACCTTTCGCAACCTAATGCCTAAATTTGCAACATTGGATAGCTTTAATATTGCAATGTATTGGGATATTCCAGGGCTTTAAAAAAATTTCCAGCATTATTTTGAGCATTAAATTGCCCCAGACTCCATGCAATTTTGTATAGATTGGTGGAATTTCTTGTCGGAATCGCTGAAAAAGATTATTTTGTACTTTTGTAATTATAAGTATCAACACCAGAAACATTATTTTCTCAACTAGATTTGGCTACAGAATTAAGATAGCCACTGCTCCTATTTACCAAATTCTAGTAGTAGATACACAGTCTATTTCAATATTTGGCAGTATTATCCTCTATCAATCAGAGGTTCAGACATATACATTTACCATTTTAACTTACAAACGTGTGCAAGCTTGGAAACTTGGTTCTTTGAACTTTTTTGTTGGTAATTTTGTCTGTGACTGAGGGCGGCTTTGAAATCGGAAATCATTGCATGCGTGCACGGAAATCAACAATTGAGCGGTGAATGCGACCTGTGGGCGCTTCATGCTTCTTCAATAAAGAACTTCAATAGGTGGGGTTCAGTGATGATACAATACAAAGTCCGCATCCAGACAACAAATAATCATAAAAATGCATCAAAATACTTTTATGTAAAGAAATAAAGAATGCACTCTTTGTGAACCTTGTATTCATATTTATCTTGTTAGATTTTGGATGGGTCTGTTAAATAGGGATGGGTATTTTTTGACTGGATATGTCATTATTGCTGAATAAGTCAAAGAATCCCAAGGATTGGGGGAATAGTTGGAAGGTATACGTAATCGGTTCTCTTTCATAATCTTGAGATTCTAATCAGAAATTATCGATTCTGGAGTTTTGTTGATGGGATATGGGATAAATAAGTGTCTATTCTCAGAAGTACATGCACCTTTTAAGTATTGTTTGGTGTAAAGAATTTTGAAGAGACTGGCCCAATATGTTTTGTGAGTAATCATAGAATCTCATTGTTTGAAAGGTATCTGTAAAGGTTTGATGTGTACTAATAGCGCAAAAACTACAAAAAATAAGGTATTTTGAGATTTGCATTAATAAACATCAAGTGGATCAAGGATATATAACCCCAAACATTGGGGAATCCTTTTTTTTAAATTACGGTACCTTCTTGAACTTCAATTATTAGCCAAAGTTGATGTTTACCAGTAATTATTTTCAATTCAATTTAATTCAATTCATTTCAATATTTGTGTTCAAAGGAAGAATTGTGGATAAAGATTTCGACTACATTTATGCAGCTAAATGATGACAAATTTCATATTTCAATGAAAAAAATACAAATCATCAATGCATATTAAATATGGACTTGTATCTATATCTTATTGATTCTGCTCTGCCGTTGAAAATAACGCTTTGAAGGTCAGTTGCACATCAACAAGTAATACACCATCTTCACTATTGTGAAGTCACCTCGCCCCCTTACTCGTGGTATATAACGGATGTAAGCCGGCATGGTAGGTCAATAGTAGAACGTGAGCTGGGGATCAAACTCATCATATTCCATCTTCAAGAGTAAATAGAATGAATTCAGGCCATTGGGATTAAAGGGGATATTGACATTTGGTAGAATTTCATTTAAAATGAATTTTCTGAAGCTATGATACTACATTGAGTCAAATAGACACCATTTAATAGATTTTGCACGTTTGAATTTCACTATTTCAGATATTTTTTTCATAAATTACACATATTCAAAAACAAAAGTGGATTCTTTTGTCGTTTATTTTGAGTTAAAATTGAGTTCATGAGTTATAATAAATGCCATTAGAAATACTCTTCAAATCAACAGTTTTTACAATACAAGTGGAAAAACAGATGCATGCATGCGACCTGGTGTGACCATGCCAAGTGGCCAACAAGTTGTATTGGAAGCACGGCTCAAAACGCAACAGTATAGCTCATTGGAAGCTTTTAATGAGATGTAATTCTCAAGTTACCCTTCTGCTTAAGGCATGTGAAAAGATATGTTCTTTCATCGTCCCATTATAGGATAATGGAGTTGTTCCCATTTTGTTATTTGTCAGGATACTCCATTCAGCTTCGAAACTTGATGTCAGTGTATATAGGATTGAGTGAGATAGTGAGGAATACTGTTAAGCAAGCTGTAGAATATGCTGTATACGCTTGATAAGATATCCAGTAATAATGTATTCCTCGCTCTAAACGTGGTGCAAATTATTGCTTATTAGGTGCTATCGGATGCTAGCCTTATGCTCCAGCATTGTGTTTAAATTTTTTTCCTTAATTTTTTTTCCTTGTCTGTTATTTCCCGTGTAGGGAAAGATGTCAGGTTTGTGCAGTATGAGCTCTGCTAATGGGCGCCTACAGAGCTACAAATTGGCCATGAAGAGAAATAGATTGAATGATTACACGAGTGTGTGTGTTTGTGTGATGTATAAATCCTGTGTGTGTGAAAGTAGACTTCAAGCCCAGGCCTTTCCTCACTTTTCACACACTCCAAGGACACTATTTAACATTACAATACTCTTATCACACCCTGGATTGAAGTCTAGCTGTCACTCTCCTCAGCTTGCCCATCCCAGTATTCAAGTCTCCAAATTCAGTTTTTGTAATCATTTCTGAAAATCATCTACTTGTATTTTTAACCTGTATATAGGATGCAAATGGGATCTTAAATCAATATTTTGATACACTTTGTGTACTTTAAATGTTTTTGATCTGAATAAAGGGAATCGGTTGCCAATATTAGCATTCATTCATAGAAACCGTGTATGCGTGAAGGTCGTCAATATCATTACAGAGCTGCATGGGTAGCACTCTGCATGTGTTTGTATGCATTTGTCCCCGATGAAAAGAATTAAGAGTGGATATGTCTGGACATTTTTTTTCCCAGTTTCTACATGTAGTTGAATCTTTGAAAACGGTTGGGGGGGGGTATAGTCTTTGGATAATAGAAGAATAGTTAAGCGGCTCACTGCAAGAGGGTCATTATTGCAGTGGCACTGAAAAGGACTTTCTGCCATTCAACTGAATCCTGCTGATATGTTTCTTAAATCTGTTTTGTTTATGTCCATGGTAAGGAAATCAAAGAGATATTTGCAAGTCAGTCTGTGTTTCAAAACAATCAATTAAAAAGCATCTATAGAGAAACATCTGCCTCTTTGGTCAAACCAGCTGTTTGGCTGAAGGGCTCTTTGAGTTGTTAGCCAGTCAGCCCTTAAATGAGCTCCTTAATGAAATGACCAGCTACAAGAAAGGGATAAGGGAGAGACAGAGAAAGGGAAAGTGGAAGAGAAAGACAGAGAGACTGGGAAAGTGGAAGAGAAAGACAGAGAGACAGAGACAGAGAAGGAGAAAGAGAGGGAGAGTGTACCAAAATGAAAGGCATGCAAATCAAGTAGTACAAGAAGAACTAGTTCAGTAACGTTGTGTCCTACATTTTATCTGCCTCCATGTGGTTAACCATTGTCATTGACATATGTATCTGTATCTATCTCTTTCAGTTTTATTCATATATTTGCATATCCATTCCCCGTAACCCCCTCCCCTGTTTCATAAGGGATGTAACATTCTTCTCCGATATTGCCCGGTTATGAGTGATCACGAAGCGGGAAGGTTGAGTGGGAATTGATGAGGTTCAACGACTGATAAAGCGCTGGCTCCAACCACAGAATAAAGCCCTGGGCCATCTGCGCACAGAACGGGAACCCATTTCTAAATCAAATGTGCATTCTGCACACGAGAGAGATACAACTGTTCTGTATTCATGAAATGCAAACAATACACGAATGCTCTCTTTCGTAACCTATTCATCAGTTCCACTGCTGTTCAGTTTGTCTTTCATACTTTCTGCCTGATGTTGGTTTTATTTGTCTAGTCCATGTATTAACCAGACCCTTACGACTCTACAAGTCATTGGTAGAAGAATATTATCCACTCATTGGGATAGAGACATAGGGTGAACAAAGCTTGGCAGTTCTGCTGAAATGCAAACCCAAGGCCTAAGTATTCCCATCTCCAAAAAAAAGACCTCTTAAGTTTTTAGTGTTTGATATCTTTGTGCCATGAGCATTGCTTTTGACAGCTCTGAAATATAACCTAAAGTGTTGAATAATTGATCCATAAAATCACTTGGAAGTTGGACAAACCTTTCTAGATCCATTCAAACGGAATGTGAGGAACATATTCATCAAGATACTGTCACTTCATCATCCCTCTGTGATTTTTGTTTTTGCAAAGTTTGCAAGGATATGTGGAAAGAATCTGACAAAATATATTCATATCTTCTGAAGATAGGAGTTTGAAACTTCCAAACATTCTCAAGATTATACCCTTTCAATTAAGTTACTAACAAATCTTTTATTGAGAAGATTTTATCTTTGAATGAGCATGAATATCAAAATGAAGGTTCCACTGGGCAACGACCATGCCCATTCTGTGTTCAGTATTAGAGGTGAGCTCACTCTTGATGTATGTGTTTGTTTTTTATGGTTTGCCTATGATATATCTCTCCAGATTAGTTTCCAACAGAGTCAGGATTACTGTAACTGCTATAACCTACATAAACTTTCTTTACCTAGAGATAAATCATCCACCTGAGAATAAGTTATCCAATAATTTCCATCTCCGGGCATCAAACATAAAACTTAGATAATGCATAAATCATTGAAATGAAAAAAAAACACAGAAGTAATGCTGGGAATTTAATATCTGCTAGGATGAAATATTCATCAATCTTTCTTGCATTTAAGATGTTGATATTTTGCCTTAAATCTCTGGAAGCTGTTTGCTGAAAACCTACTTCCTTCATTAAAGTTGCATGCTCATCTGTTTTCTTGTTGAACTTTGGATGTTATGAGAGAGTGACTCAACATCTTACTTAGATGTACTGCATCACATACAAAATTGATATCTTGCTGTAAAAATCAAATTGTTAAATTCCTGGATTATGATTTCTATTCTTTTTGGATAAATTAGTGAAAATATGTTTCTTTATAAAGGAATACATAAAAAAAGTTAATTTAGAGTATACAGTTGTAATTGGATTGAAAGTGTATTTCCACTAAAATGATGCAAGCAATCTCTTGAAAATCACTGAGCCCATTTCAATTTAGAATAATTTATAACACTTCATTTTTTTCTCAATTCAAATTTTCTCTCAGTAAAAAATAATCATTAGATATTTTCATTCATGTTTTTCATCTTGGAATTGGCAGAGGTGCGCTGTCGTTGAGATTTCATGTAACAGATGGGCTGGTGTTTGATCAATTCACTATGAATGAGTGGACGCAAACATTATCTTACGAGCCATGCGTAATTATGTTTGTGGTCTGGTGATGAGGCTTATTAATGCAGCCTTTCTCTTCAACACAGGTTGGAATGTAGTCCTGGTGGGTGTTTCATAAAGCTGTTCGTAAGTTACAAGTGACTTTACGAATGACTGGTGATCCTTTTTTGTGATAAATGATGTCCTGGTGGGTGTTTCATAAAGCTGTTTGTAAGTTACAAGTGACTTTACGAATGACTGGTGATCCTTTTTTGTGATAAATGATGTAATACAAGTTCTCATAGGTGCTGATTAAGATTCTGAGAAAGGATCACCAGTTGTTCGTAAAGTCATTCGTAACTTATGAACAGCTTCATGAAACACCCGCATTCTCAAAGTAAATGTTGACTGTTTTTCCTTTTTATCAGAGGATATTAGTTAAGATGATATTGTGAACATCTGAATTGTATACATCAACAGCAAGAGTAGGTTTGAGTTTCATAGATTACAATTTTGTAAATTGCATTAACCCTCAAAACAAAACAAGCTTTATTTGGTATTATATTTTTGTAGGAGTGGGGTTGTTGGAAATTTTACTCACTGTTGAAACATTACAGCAATAATTTTTTGTAATCATTAAAATATGGAAAGGAAACTTGAATTAAGTATTTAAAACAGTTTTAGACATTCAAGAATAAGTAATGCAAAATTTTCAAATTTATAGAAAAGAATGGAATCACCTCCCCTCTTCAGTCATATTCCTAGGAACCTGTAAATCAGCGCTCCAAAAAGCCTTAAAAGAAAAACCGGATCCTTAAGTCGGTGACTGCACTTGACACACCTCCAGTTCAAACACCTTTATGGAGTCTTTTGGAGAAACCGTACAAAGTACCAAGTATGTCATAGATCAATAGTGGTGTATAAGTGATACCCTAATAGAACTTCCAAGTTCCAATACAAAATTTATATTGTATTACATTCTAGTGTCACTGTCAGTATGTATTCTGGAGCTGTAATGGTACCCAATCAGTGTTAGTAAATCTCTTACACCTCAAAATGCAAGCATTCCATTCATGGGGAGAATAGCATTACTTACACCAGTGTAGAAATGGCATCTGTCAACGGACCAGGTGCTAATGGCTCATAATGTAGATTCTAATGATGCATTCCAGTAGCCTGACTATACCACCACCACTACCACCCCAGCTGGTATAACCATCATCATCATTTCATACTCCTCTACCTTCATTATCAGGATAGTGTAGCCTAGGATCCAAGCGGGATCAGTTCTTGCCATCTAAAAAAAAAGAATTTTATTTTTCAGTGAAAAAAATAATTAAACGGCTGGTAGTGAGTCTTGTGTTTAAATAAATGAAAGAAACCAAATAATTGCAAAGTTTTTGTCGTGAAACAAATGAAGTCTTGTACGAAAACTGTTATATAATAGTTGTTTGACATTTAATTTGTCTTTTGTTTGAGTACCTTGAATACCCTTTTCCTTTTGAAGTGGCTCTCAACAAAGGCATGTTTAAAAAAAAATTGGTATTGCACTTTGAAATATATATTTTTTTTCAAAAAAAAGTTTTTTCTATTTCGATCTTCATCCTGATTCCTGATCTATATTTTCAATGGTTACTAAAAATTATTCATTTTCAGACCTACTGCATATATTTCTTTATACATTTCCCTTAGAATGTAAACATACTTTTATCTCAATGCGTGATATTAGTACTGTGTGTAATGCCTTCTAAAGAGCCATTTTGTGATTTTCAGCCCATTCAAATATGAATAATGACTGCATCACTCATAAATCTTTATTTTCATATCTGTTCCCTCTGTTCACCCTATTCAAGTGTTGCGTGAGTGTTGCTATCCTTCACAGTCAAATGCAGGTAGAGAACCCCCCAGAAAGGGGTTGCGCACAACATAGGAAGGCAGATTGTCTGTTTACTGGCAGTAGGAACGTGAGAAGACATTTGAGAATGGCTAATGGGGTTGTAACATAGGAGACGACTGGTCATGATGCGAATATAAAATGTCTCTTCCCATGGTGATAAAAATTCATAACTTCTCAACTTACATGGAACATCAAACTAAAGTTGCATTTTTGAGATTCATTTTATGTTTGGAATCACTCTCTTTTTCGCAATATCTTCTCCCCTCGTCTTGAAAATCAGGAGTTTTCTCTTGAAAAGCAATGTGACTAGCATGTTCACATATTTCTTGTTGTTTTTTACAATATATGTGAGGACAGAATGTGCTCTAAAGTACAGGGTTTAAAATAAATAAAATTTTGCTATAGTTGCTGCGCAGTCAAACTTTGGATTTGATTAGTATCAAGATTTGTTTTTAAATCTCAAATGATTTAACTCCAAGTCTTTAAGCTATGATATTCATATCTTTAATTTCTAATCCTAGTTTTCCTCTGTGTCACTGGTCACAACCATACACAATGAAAAATGTGATTTAACTTTAAATCTTCTTTTTAGGGAGTAAATTGAAGGGTTTTGTTAGCAGATGAGTATTGGTTTTCTAGGTAAGATGGCACAGTCGCTCTGCACAATTTTTTTAAAGCCATCATTATCAACTTAACCCATATGAATATCCACAAGACATGGATTGCTATTAATGGGACTAGAATTAATAAGGTGTTCAGGAAAAGGGTGAATCTAATTCGATATTTCAACTTGCAGACAAGACAAGAGTGCAGCTGCTCCTAACAACCAACTCATTTCACACAACGATTACACACATTAACTCAAGATGTGATAAACATGTCACTATTTAGTCTTTCATTAAGCACATGCTTCCATTAAACCCTCTCTCTTTCTCAATTATTTTTTTCTCTTCAAACATTTCACTTTTATAGATTCCAGAAGGGATTACATTCAAGGCAATTTATTTTTTTCTATAACATTCTGTTTAATGTCAATATCAAAAAGCCTGCCTAGTATTGATCAGAAACATGGAATGGAAACCATCACATATTATTCAGTATATTTCTTTTAGGTTTGTATACACATCGCATTTACTGTGCCTGTGATGTGATGTGATGGGATGTAATTGGATAGCTGAAGTAATGCTCGGGTCTGCATCCAAGACTACTTTGAAAGTTGGCTAGTTTGACATTTGAATACATCAATTCAGATTTAATGCCTCAAGTCTTCGCATTCACGCCTCAGTGATTAGGACAAATTCATCCTCCACAAAACAGGACGAAAGCCTCTTCTACCTTCCTCGCGTCAATACAGAAAGCGGTACATTTACTTCTGCATGCTGCGTCACAGACATGCCACCCCTCCGGGCTACTCAACATAATTATCTCGTGTGAAAGAAAGTCAAAAGTGACAGTATTGTCCTGGCATACACTTGCCTCTAAATATGTCCCGGTAGTATTATATTGTAACGATTATTCAAGATATTCCTGGAAATCAAACACGTAATTGACCAACCCTTAAAAAAATATTTTATGGGTGTCGACATGGGCTCTGAACTTAACTATGAAACTGTATACATAAATGGTTATTGTAATATCTACAGTTCTGACAGGGAAATTGAACTTGTGACTTTAATTGAGGATATTTTACCTTCTCTCACTCTAAATAAAGGTGTCATGGTTATGTTAATTTAGGCTACTGGAAAACAACACAAACAAAGGTATTGTTTTCATGTTCAATTACATTACTTGCCCTACAAAGCCAAGTGATATATCTTGTCCATTGAGAAGAAACATCAACGGAAGGCAATCCACTCCAGATATATCTTTCGGTTCTTGCGAATAATCATGGAGTATGTAGGTTTGAGTTCACTCCGGTGAGAGGAGATATGAAATATATTCTGGGGTGTAGGGTTCAATAATATAAACATTGCTTGAAGAAATAACAAGTGTCCAATATCACCTGGCAGTCCTCAACCTCTGTCTTATTCTATCTCTTCTGATGTATTTTCTGGATATACATTCTTCTCTTTTCTCTTTTTTCTGTGCACTGTTTGTGGAAGGAGAATTTCTTTTGATTTTAGCAATATATTCTTCTTTTCCTTCTTCTCTTTGCCATCTTTCTCTATGTGCAAATATCATCAATGTATAGTTGTATGTACAAGCACTTCTCTGTATTTTCAGAGCTCTTGCTGGTTTGCATGATAACAGCTGATCATGCCATCCCAGAACTCAACTTCTTTTTTTTCTCTCATTTCCCTTTCTAATTCTATTGTCAATATTTAGTATCTGTTTCAGTTATATTTCCAAGTAGTCTCAATTTTTTTTGTCTTATTTTGTTTCATTATCATTCTATTTCACCGTATCACCCATCTTATGATTTGCCTCTAACTCATCTACCTCTTTTATCTTTCTCCTAACTCTATCTTTCATTCACCTATCTCTCCCTCACACTCCTTTCCAAATTCTTTTTCCAATCCAGTGCACCACACCATCTGAATCATCTAGCCTATCCCTTTCCGATACCTTCTTTTATCTCCGTCCTATAGTATTTCTTTGACATCTCCCCTTCTAACCTTACCTCTTCCATGACACTCTCTCATCTTCCTTTCTTTTAGCATTCTTCCCTATCAAATCCCATTCCTAGGAGCTGTTTTGTGGGACCTTGGTAGCTTGGGGACATTTCTCTTGCATCTACATGTATTTCTTTAGCGCACCTCTCTCTCCTACCTTCTTTTATCTCCTTCCTATTTCTATGACATCTCCCCCTCACATCTCCCCTCTGTCACACTCTTCTTTCTGTCCTATTCTGTCCTATCGAATCATGCTCCTAGAAGCTGTTTCATGAGACCCCTCAGTAGCTTAGGAACCATTGTCACTCATGTTCTCCTCTAGCCCACCCCTTTTATCTCCTTCCTATTACATGTACTTTGACATCTCCCTCTCCCCTTCTCTCCTCTGTCCCCCTCCCATCTTTCTTTCTCTCCTATTCCGCACCATCAAATCCTACTCCTACATGTAGATCCTACTCCTACATGTAGATCCTACTCCTACAAGCCGTTTCGTAAGACCCAAGTAGCTTGGGGACTATTCTCTCTCAGATTGGTTTATGCAATTCTTGATAGTAGGCAAGATGGATGGATGGTTTTAACCCACAGGTTGATGTATTGCCACTACTCCCTAGTTGACCCTTCTCATAAATATATCTTACCTGTGGAGATGGCGTATGAATTTCTAACAGGTTGCTTAATGTGTCGTTCATGGTGATGCAAAATTATATAGGCCTGTAGCAAATGTTTGTAACTTTTGCGTAAAGGGTAATTTTTCAAGTTTTTAGGCTAATTAGTAGATTTTCTTACATTTGAGTTTGTTTATATACACAGAAAGGATACTGATCTAGCACCACATGAGCATCTTTGGACAGTGTGCACGCTGTACAAACATTTACTATCATAATTGTCATCACAGTACTACTGATAGCTTGTCTTTAGCATTGGGAAAGGGTCCATAATGTGAATTTATACTCAAGTTTCATCTAACATGTCAAATTTACAGAAGTGTGGTAATCAATGAATCCTGTAAAAACTGCAGTGTTAAAACTGACGCCAATTGGTGTTAATAGAGGACCACACCCTGAGGTGTCAAAATTATACCCTAGAGATTAAACATAACACCAATGAGTGTAAATTTAACAAAAGATGTTGTAATAACACCTATAGGTGTAAAACTAACACCACCAATTTAACACTGGTGTGGTTCTCTATGTACATCAGTTAACAGTTTTTGCTATGCGGATTCTAAGTGAAATATCAAATATGCAACTATTTAGATATCTAGCACCCTCTCTCTGAGATTTAAAAAAAGTCTTTGAAAAGGGCTGTTTGAGCTTTTATCTTGCAAATATAGATATTGCAAACCAGAAAGCTACAGTAGGGCAATTCCATAAAATGATCAACCTTTTTGTACGTCCGACCCCCATTTTTCTCAAATCTTCACTTCATAAACTGACCAAGTCATGGCCCTTTGAGAACATTACAGACTGTCAAAAGAACAAGAAATCAAAGGTAGAAAATTTCATGAAGGTCCCATATATAGGGGGTTGGATGTACAAATCTTATGGAATTTTCCAGTACAGACAATGATTAAAATATCCTGAAATTTTCAGCACATACCATGCATCGTAAGAAAACAAACATGCAGATATTTCACATTGGTCAGACACCTGATAAATTGAAATGAAAATAAAGTGCCGAGAAACCTCCTGTTTTAAGGAATTTAATATAAACTTCTTGTTTAAGGGTTATTAATGATTTGATTGAATATTTACATATCTGGTGCTAAAGTTTAAATTAACTTTGTACATTATGCATTTTACATGTTTGTGCTGTAAGAAAACTTGATGATATGACTTTGGAAATCCACTATCAAGTTGTAGGCTATATATGCAATGGCGAAGAAACCATGTCGATATGAAAGTGAACTTGTGTACATTAGTCATGATGGATGGTTGCCAGGTAGGATTACACTGTGTTTATGTCTTAGGATTGGTGAAGGGATCGAGAGAAGAGGCAGAATTCTTTCATCTTGGAGACTACTGCTTGGTGGTGGTGGCTTAGAAATGATTATGATATGGGGATTGGTTAACAGGAATAAGAGGAGGACATTGGGAGGGATGGAGAGAAAGTGGAATTGGGAGGAGGATGAGGGGGAGGAAAGAAGGAGAAGAAAGGTAGGAGATGGAGAATAAGTAGGAGAAGGAAAAGGAGGAAAAGAAAAGATAGGAGGGAGAAGGAGAAGAAGAAAGAATGAAAGAAAAGAAAAGGAGGAAGAGAAGAGGGGGAAAGAGAAGAGAAGGATGGCGGGGGGGGGGAGGAACATAGCAGAAAGGAAAAGATACTGAGGGGGTAACAATGGTTCCAGTTAGGTAAAATGAAGAATTTAAATTTTCAATATTCATTGATATTGAGAAAATTGAAAATTTGCAAAAGATCAAGACAACTCTAGTCGAAAGAGGCTGATTCAAGTGGAATGATATATTAAGTACAATATATTGATAGGAGGGAGAGGGAGAGAGATAGAGATGGAGGAAGAAGGAGAGAAATGGGATGATAAGGATGGATTATTACTCAGACCAGACGGCAATTGAAAAGATGGGCACTCAGCCACTCACCCCAACCTTAGCCTTCTATGTCCCTCCAAAGAGGCCTCCAATCTCTCAATATCAGCACTGGGCAGGAAAGAAGATCACAGTACATCCACATCTTCATTAGTAAGCAAACCACTCCACAGACACCGACACAGAACACTATGCATGGGACTGTGCTTTAAGTATTGCAGTACTTGCCATATAGTTGTTGACATTGCATCCCCATGTGACTTCTCCCTATGATATATTGTTTTGATTGGATGTTGATATGGTGAGAAGGTCCCAAGTCACCAAGGATCCAGGCTGAAGCCATCTTGAAATGAACACAGAAATCCTGCAAGGGAATTCACAAGGAAAATTCACACTAGCCCAATTGAAAAAAAGAGTAAATTACGGAAACCTATTTGGATCTAAATACATTTTATGATTTATTTTGTGCATTTATACTTGTCAGATTAAGTTCTAGCAGTTATAATAATGTGCCTGCGGCTGCAGCAAGAATATCAGATGCCTGTAGCAAATAATGTGTACTTTTCTTGCCTCATCTCAAAAGTAGAAGTATTTGTGTATTGTTATAACAAAATGATATCTTGCAACCTTGGAGAATTTACTGTAAAGATTATTTTACTTTTGAAAAGTACATTATAATCTGTAGGTTTTTCATTACATTGATCTGATTATTCCCTAGTACCTTTCACATTGTAAATATATATTTCACAATTTTCTGACTGGAGAAGTTATTTTCCTGATGTGGCTGGTTTGAAAGTGACATTGAGGAGTGAGAAGTGACAGATGGAGATAGGTGAAGAAGATTAAAGTGAAATAAAGAAAGAGAATATGGGTAAGATGCCCTGTGCAGAAGATTGGGTTTATAAAATGAATGAAGGAAGGGGAGTCTGTACAGTGATAGATTTGAAAACATGATTGTGAATGTAGTAGATTATGAAGAAGGGGGGGGGTGGAGGGATGGAGGGAGGGAAGGGATGTGGGAGGGGAAGGGGAGGGATGAGGGAGGAGAGAGAGTAAGAGGGGGAGGGAGGGGATAGTGGGAGGGGGAAGGGGAGGGATGAGAGAGGGGAGAGTGGGAGGGGGAAGGGGAGGGATGGAGGGAGGGGGTATAGGAGAGGGATGGAGGGAGGGGATAGTGGGAGGGATGAGGGGGGAGGAAGGACAGAGGGTGGGTAAAGAGAAATTTACCTCTTAGAATTTCAAAAGTCTGTGTTATGAACGGAAAATATTGAAAACATTGATTTTTATTGTAATACAAAGAAAGCATGGTCACTTTGTTAGTAAACAACAACAGTACCAATGGTGTTTAATATTGTGTCCAGTGGACATGATTCACCAAAGGACACAAACACATATCCATTCACTTGTTTCAAACATGGATCAAGATTTTCTGAAAACCACTGCTCTACCAGTTGAGCTACAATAATCTTTGAAAGAATTGAGTTGGATTGACTTGAATTTATTACCAAATCTCACTGTCAAATATTACATGAAACAGCACATCACATGCGAGCAAATTTGATAATTGGAGCTAACATGATAGAACATCATTGATAAAAAAAGGAGAGAAAATGAGGAAAAAAGAGTATTCAAGTGAAATGAATATAAAAGAAATCACAGACCTTAAATGGAGAAACTAGACCGTATATATCACCATTGAGCGTTGAATTCCTGTGCTGTTTCATGGAGCTTTTCTGGTTGATCCACCATTATTGTCTAACGGTAAGGATGGTAATGCAAGTTAATGCAAGTTAATCCAAGCTAATTTAGCCAAATCAAAACAAGATTTATTTTCACAGCTTTTCTACCACTGGGCATCGTCTAACCTCAACTACATAGGAATCCTTCATGATTGTATACCTACATATTACTTGTTTGGGTGGCCTGAACATGACAGGTCATGAACTCGGCTCTTCTGAACAGCATATTGTATGTTCAGAATTAAAAAAGTGTTCATTTTGTGTGAGCTGGCTGACAAAAGTGATGCGTATACTCATTCTGACGCAGTATTTATCACGTATGAAAAATGACACTTGAATATCCTGTATGGAATTATAGGTTGCACAAATGATTTAAAAAATAGCAAAATTGTTATTTAAAATAAAAAGCTTAATGTAGAATTATTTACAGCTTGAAACTCATTCAGACTGAGCATAAAGTGCAGCAGTTATTTAATTTTACAGATAAGTATACTTTGTACGAAACTTGTGAGAAACAGGTAATATTATTGATAATGATGTTATCACTTCCAAAGATGTTTGAATGCAGACTACTGACATCTTTTTGAAAATAATTTTTTCCACACATTAATTCATTGTACATTTTCATTTACTAGAATATGAAGATCAAATAAGTAATGGGAGATTTTTATTCACCTGAAATTTATTGGGAGTGGAATGGAAATGAGTAGTTAGATGAATTTATAAGGCACATTTATGACTGGAATGAATTATTAGTCGTAACTATCTGTAAAAGTGTTCATCCATTTCAATAATACACCAGTCATGTTTAGATTTTTTAAATTTATGATTGTAATTATTCATAAATTACCAATTTACTGCTACTCCAAGTTTAAATTACATACAAATAGGCAACATGGGAGCGATTTTAGTGAGGTGTAGTAGAGTACGATCACATGTGATAAGTCATTGACATCCCAGAGGTATCATTAGTATACACACATATAGAGCAGAGTTGTTTAAACAAAACAGCCGGTTTTGTTCATGAGGTTGAATTATCAAGGAATTAGTCTCAATGTTATTGAGACTTTATTTTCAATCCCTATAATTCAGAGTCTGTGTATTCATGTGTTTGAGAGGCAGGAGATGGCAGGAGATATATCGTTGTTTTTAATAGCAAACTGCAGATAACCATACAATTAAATGAAATTTTTGCTATACATGTCATGTACATACAGTGTACTACTTCTACGTCTACTGAAGATGAACCAAGGGAAAGTTCAATCCTGCACTTCATTGAGTTCAACATACAAGTAGACATAAAATTTTTTTCAATTAAGTGGGATAAAGTCAGAATCCAAATTGATTGGCAATGCCAGGAGCAGATCCGCGGGTGGAGGGGGGGGGCAGTATTTTTTTGGCTCTCTTGGCAGAAAATGTGTGTAAACTACTCCCCCCCCATGTGATGTCAATCCTGGATCCACTCCTCGGCAGTTCAATACCATTTGCCACCTGGAGTGTTATTATTTATTATCTTAGTAGGCCTATAAGTATTTTATTGATTTTTTGTGTTGGGGTGTACTACTCTGTTTAATTTCGTCTTTGTAGTTGAACTAGCATTTTATGCGAACTGACTACAGTAGAAATGTTTTCTTATGTCCATGTATAGGCTGATTTTCCCCAAAGAACAGGGTTTTCAAAATGCTGATAGTCGGCTTGGTATCCCATCATTGAGGTAGAACTGAGTCAGCAATAGTAGTATCAATAATGGTAGGTAGTACAGAAGTATTTAGCTTGTCACATTGTATCTATCATCGGACCATCCAACCTGACCTTCCTTTGATGCACTGGGCGGGAGATGGACCAGAAACTTGATTAGAGATCAATCGCGTTCACACTAGCCTTTTTAGGCAAGTAAAGGCAGAACTTTTACAAAAGCTCCTGGGAGTCTCCCTTTAATACTTCATAGATCTTTCATAGTTGTACATAATTGTTGAAAAGATGGGCTTTCGGAACATGTAGGTTCTGGTTTGAGCCATTATGAGGGTGTTGGATGTCATTTGTTGTCGGAGTCCTAGATAAGACCCATATCACCAAGAATTTTCTTTAAAGAAATAATAGTCAATTTATTCAAGGTGATCTCTTTTGGAAGTTGGAAAAGGCTTATTTGATATTGATTAGGCATTTGATTTCAAGGAAATAGGTAGCAATATTGATTTACATGCACTATAAACAATACTGATGAAAGAGAACAAGGAATGTTTAAGATTCTTACTCCCTGAAAATAGTATCACAGCCTGTCGACCTGATATTTTGATATCTGTGAAGTAGAGAAATGATTTGAGCATGAGCATTTTTCCACTTGTCAGATACTTAATAAAGATATAATTTCATTTCAATTTTCCAAGGCAATGGAAAGACTGAGTTAAATTAGAGGAGTACCGATGGAAAAACAGGCTTGTGTAAATACATGTAGTAATGAAGAAGGTTCACATCAGGTCACAGAAACATGAGAACCCAACTCTGCATCAGTGGTTGTCTAAAGATGGGTTTCATTCAATTAAAATCAAATCTGAACACAGCCTCTGGACACACATTGTCACTTGGTGGGAGCTAACTGTAAATTGATTGAACTTGAATGTGTTCATATTACTCTGCAATAAAATGAAACCTGATATAGACAGTACCTTTGGAGTATCCCACGATTCATTTATCAAAAGAATCCAGAGAAGGTGTGTCCATACTTGTACTGCTTTGAGCAGTGCGTTCATATTGCCACCCAATAAAATGAAACATACTCCAGATAGTACCTTAAGAGTATCCCATAATGCATTTAGCAAGAGAATCTGAATGAGGTATTTCCAAACTTACAATATGGAAACAGTGAATAAAAAATTTTACATTTAATATTTACATGTCTACTCCGAAATATCAAATGTCTTGACCCCTGTCCTTAAATAAAAATAGAACTAATAATTTAAGAAAGTATATAGTATAGTATTTATTTTCTGTATTAAAAAAACAAAAAAAAAAGCGAAACAGATGGATAGCCCATTTTCAGTCCAGTCGACATGACTGTTCTTCCATGGGGTGAATGTATAGATAAAAGAATGAATAAATAAACATTTGAATTATAAATAAATCATGATTAAATCATCATAAATGAAAATAACCCCCTTCCCACACACACACACATAAGATTAGTTTCTGAAGAGTATATGAATTTAATATACTTAAATATCATTTTCATAATATACAAAGTTAGGGGGCGGCAGTGCATCCATCATTATAGGTTGATTATTCTACCATACTGGTAGAAGATATTACACAAATCACTTACGAATCAGAAGGGCATCTATAAGAGATAGCTCTTCTTCTTCAGATTATGATATGTAAGATGGATTTTAATCTGATGTGAACAATAAACTTTATATCATAAGTGGGTGTGTGATGATTGATAACGTCTTGAGATCATCATTTCAGAGCAAGTCAAGAATGCTTCTCTTTCCATCTAATTACGTTTGGAGTTCACCTGCGGGACATCCGATATGATTTTCTTTCTAAATTTTCATTTTTCCTTCTGTACATTAATTTTTGTATGGTTGAATATTAAATTTGACATGAAGGAACCGGTGAACAGTAAGTGGATGAGAACTCCTTATGTATCATCAGGTATTTGATTATGTTTGATGATTTAGGTTTGACCCCATATTTTGTTTAGCTCTAGAATATTGATATTCAAGGCTCTTCTAAAGTTGTCTTTTTTGAATGAAACTCTTCACGATGTTTCATTTAAAGAGAGGTCACCAAAAGGGTTCCTTTTATTTGCTAGTGTTTGCATTGAATAGTTTGCTGCTTTAATATGTAGTAAACCGAAACGTAAATTTATGATCATTCATCAAACAATAAATTGCTTTGAAATAGTATTCATGGTTTATGCCTTGTGAAGAGCAGTATATTTTTAGATGAATCAGAATATTCAAGAATAGATTCAGCTGGAAGCCTGGAACAGGTTTTGTGTTTAACTCATTGATTTTCTTAGGGTTAAAGGAATGATCCAGATTGGTTTTCTCACAAATTGAAATAAGTTAGAAAATTGCTGATCATAACAAGCTGTTATAATCTGTATGTGATGAATACATTACTATTCATAGCAGTGGATAGCTTAACTAACTAAACCCAATGTTTTTATTCTTTCATATTTAAACATGGTATTTAATTTGAATATACTAAGAATTCATTTTTAAATCTGAAAAGATTAAAATTCAAATCTATCAGCTTTGAATTCAAATCCATAAGGTTTAAATCTATATATCTAATGTGTGGCTGGTTCTATTCTCAACCACTCTGGCATAAATCCTTGAACTTTATACTCTACAGCCAGCTATCTATGCTTGATTTAAGGCTAACATGTATCTTTGATTGTCATCTTCATATACATCGTTCATACATCACACGTGGAAGATATCATTATGAAGAGGGATATGCATCGATTTAGTTGCTAAGGCAAGGATGATCGTTCCTCTGACGATGTAAGAGTCTGGGGGCACTATGTGGGTTATACCTACATGCACTAGTACATGAATGTCGAGATGATGACACAATATAGTGTGATGGTGTCACGCTGCATGCATCGTGTGATACAAATTCATTACTAATTCATACCTTATCATACAAGCATGATTTTTTTTCAACTCTATTATTGAAAGAATTAGTTAACCAGCCTGTAATGATTGTTTGACCAACCGGATAATGTATTAACAGATTAAGCCTTTATATATTTTATTTCATGCTAATCAATAAAAGATCCTAACATGAATCCTTTGAGGTTTAAAAGAAATCATTGGGATTTCAATTGAATTAAGAGTTTGACTATTCTTTAAACACAGCCAACCTCGATTAATTTCAAATCCCAGTATGTAGCTTTAAAAGTTTGTGATATTTAATGCAAATTTTTTGTGTGTAAATATACGGTATAAATTGGATTGCGTCAGCACAAGACAAGCACCTTTGGCACCAACTTGAGGAGGCCTTCGCCCTGCAGTGGGCTGAACATGGCTGATATGATGATGATGATGATACGGCTGAAATGTTCCAATAACAATTATTGAAATATGGCCTTAAAACAAAGTGTGTATTGTCTTATCAAGATTTTATACAAATGTTTCTTTTCTTTAATTTTATTAAGATTTGTTGAAATTACATTAAGTGTTCTTTTATTTTTCATCCTAAATATTCAGATAAATGTATGGAATGGCATGCCAATAATGGTAACTTACAATATTACTTGCACTTTGCTTCAAATTGTAGACAGAATTATTCACATCACATAGCAGTTAAAGATGTCAAATCATTTATGACCATGAAAATCAGGCATTTTGCACAATAAAGATTTAAGAAATCTATAGAAATTACCCTTTTTTCTAAATACAGAAGGAATTTGATTCCTGTCACAAATTAGACTATATTGCTCACAATTAGTTACAAATCAAGAATGACCACAAAATAGCTCAGTAATTTAGTGTTGAATGACAACAGCTTTGCACTCATTAGCATTTCAAGTTGTATTTCAATTTCATAAATGCATTAATTCTTAATTCTCACATTACAATTAAGGCTTTCTGCTTCTAATGTGACCCTGATGATGATTCATTGTAATTAGGGGTATGGGATGAATACCACATTTTGGTGATAATCAAATTTGAGCAGAATGTGTGCAGTAATTGATAAAAGGGGTATCCGTTTGATAAGGAGCAGAACAGATAGATGAGTCATTGGTTTGATATGGATAACATCGGGCCTATACCTGTTATTCCCCAATTTTCATCCTTAAAAATTCTTTTAGGGTATTTTATTGCATTTGCATTTGTTTTGGTGATGCAATATAGCTAAAAATAATTTCAAGATTATATGATGATAAATTGCAGTGGATAAAAGACCCTATGTATTGTTTTGTTAAAGATAAATACCATTTGTGATAACAATCTCAAAATGAGTTTGAGCAGAATCCAATGAAATGACAACCAAAGTGTTTGTATGTATAAATAAACTATGTCACAAATATCTCTGGAAAAAATGTGAAATAGCTGAGAAAATGAGCAAAATAAGCATGTGATTCCATCAAATGTCGGGCATTGTTTGAAGCAATATTAATACACTGTCCCATATATGCTTTTCTGTGTTAGAGAACAACAGAATTATTGATTTTGAGCCAAGATTTCATGATTTTTCAAACAATTATTGTATCAGATCTAGATGTATGATAATATTTTGACAATTAGCCTTGGTTTAAACTACTTCCTCATGAAATCATTGTTTGCTGCAACTGCTGTTTTTACCTTTGGCATGAAATCTTTCAAATTTTCTCAAGCTATGATCATGTTGACTATACATAATTTGCCTTGACTGTCCTAACATGAATTATATGCTTCTTGAAGTTAGCCAGTATTTTCTTACCATTTTATCATAATTAAACATGACATTAAAGGGTGCTCTAAAATCTAAATCTCTTTTCATAATTAGACCAAATTAATTGCTCATTAATTAGTTTCAGGGCTGTGTACAATTCTGTTGCAGCTTTTCATATCATTTTTTTCCATGAATTAAAATTCCCCAATTGCTATGTGCTCTGTAGCTTGAAGCATTTTTATAGGCATTTTC
This sequence comes from Lytechinus variegatus, assembly GCF_018143015.1. Taxonomy (NCBI): domain Eukaryota; kingdom Metazoa; phylum Echinodermata; class Echinoidea; order Temnopleuroida; family Toxopneustidae; genus Lytechinus; species Lytechinus variegatus. Next base: position 15,501,965 of record NC_054743.1, on the reverse strand, counting down.
ATGACATCAATTTACAAATTTAAAAAACATAGAAAATTATTTTTTTCTTGAATGTTGTGTGTTTTATGGTGGTGGGACATGAATGCAGAATAGAAAATGAATTTAATTTTGAATCAGCAAAAACATAAAGTACATTGTACAATGTAAAAACTGGTGTTAAAACTGACACCAATTAGTGTTTATAGAGGACCACACCCTGAGGTGTTAAAATTACACCCTAGAGATTAAATGTAACACCAAAGAGTGTAAATGTAACAACAAAAGGTGTTGTAATAACACCTATAGGTTTAAAGGTGTAAAACTAACACCACCAATTTAACACCGGTGTAAAATAACTGGTTTGGTCCTCTATACTACACCAGTTAACACCACAGCTTTTGCTGTGTAGTAAAACCATTAGAAATGGTGATGGGAATAGATATGTAGCAATGAATCATTCTTATTTTGGTATTGGATTATCATCACTTAGCAGTAGAAGTGATATGCAAGACTAGTATAGAAGTACATGTAGCAGCAGTAGTTATTGCAATAGTCATGTAGATAACCAAACAGATGTAGTAGTAGTAGTAGCAATAGTAGTAATAGTAGTAGTAGTAGTAGTAGTAGTAGTAGTAGTAGTAGTAGTAGTAGTAGTAGTAGTAGTAGTAGTCATAGTAGTAGTAGTAGTAGTAGTAGTAGTAGTAGTAGTAGTAGTAGTAGTAGTAGTAGTAGTAGTAGTAGTAGTAGTATAGTAGTAGTAGTATAGTAGTAGTAGTAGTAGTAGTAGTATTGTAGAAGTCATCGTAGTTATCATTGTTGTAATCGTCATATCGACTGGTTAGTGGCTAGTCAAACTTCAGATTTCATTTAAATCCTAAATATTTATTTACAAATATCAAACAATTTGAATTCAAATATGTAAGATCTTAATCCAGTGTTCTACAGTATGTGTCACTGACCATAGCTGATCTGGATTTATTTACAATCCATATAATACGTCGCTTTCCTACTACGTTTGCTACATCGTGAGACAACTGGTTATTTCTTCTACTCAATCCTTCACCACGATGAACCTCTTCCACATCATCAATCCATATAATATTTAGCATTATATTAGAAGAATGCCTCTTATCTTGGTATTGTTCTCTTGGTATCGAAACAGATATTAAGCTTTCTCTTTTATCAAGATTATTTTCAATTAATCACTGCTGTCAGTGCTGTGTTAGTTTCTCTTTACATTATTTTTCATAGGTTTTAGCGTTTGTAGAAAAAAGATGAACTATTGTTTTTGTTTATTCAGGTAAAAAAAGTGATAATGCATTTAAGACAATTTTTATTCTAATAAGTGAATTTGGTTTCAGGTGTGAACTGTGAAATCAGTATTTAATTGCACTGACTTTTGAAAATTATATGTAGTTAAAATATGAACATTTGAACTTAATAAAAATTGATTTTAAAAATATGCACTTGAGATAAAATTGATGTGGTCATTTCAGAAGTCCATTATATTTTGGACATGGTGTAAGCCTTTAGACATCCATCATCATTGCAGATGGCCCGCACATTAGGTTTATTACTGACCACTCCAAGGAAGGATTTGTAGTCTCTGATATGGATTTAGAGGATAATAGTTCTTTATTGCAATTTAATTTGTGGATTGTACAAGGTCGATTGACATGATGCCTGTAATTTGTTGCATCATGGGTAAAAGACGGGAGGGCAATTAGGCTTCATATAGAGTCAGACATATTATTAGGTGTATGGCAAGTTCATTATCAGTTTTCGGAATTCTAATTATATTTCAACACAGTTTATGAGTAAGGTGCTATAGGCGCATTATTTTCAATTGAAAGGAGAGCAATTTGTTTAAAATATGGAGTTTATTGATTTTCTTTAAGAAGATAATTCAGATTGTTGTTGACCTTCATATCATCACCACCACCATCATCATTTTTCCGTCATCATCATCATTACCACCACCACCATCAACATCATCATCTCCGCCTCCACCATCACCAACATGAAAAAGGTGATTACTCAAAGACATTTCTCAAATATTGAACATGTTCTATTTTTGTAGCTATTTTTGCTCAATATCTAATATTTTTAATGCTTTAATTTCATGGAATATGAGACCAAAATAATTGAAAAGGACCACTATGATTCGCTTATCATTTCCAAGCCGAGTCAGTGGGTTATGGTGTTGCCTGTCTAATATAATTCCACTGGTTACGTGCTATGTTACATGATAATGTCAAGTGTTACTGTTGGTCAGATCTTTGCCATTGGTTTTAGCCACTATAAACATGTATTGATGCCTTGTGGTGTGAATCTAGGCACATCAAGAACGTCTTGAAAACGTCATCTCCATCCGCGATCAATAACTTCTACTGTGGCGGTCTGTCCACGATCTGAGCAAGGGTTTTTGTTGTCACATATAGACTCTTGATCATTGGAAATAAAAATCTTTTACCTTTATCATTACAATCAATAATCAGCTTTAAAACTTATACTTATTTCCTGCATCACTAAAAACAGTTTATGTCACAAAGTTGATTTTGAAGAGAGAGAGAAAAAAATTGAAAGTCCGCTCAAATTGTCACACTGATCACATATACCGTATCCGACAGAAGCATGTACATTCCTCATGAAACAAGTAAATTTTTAATTGCAGCTCTTCACCAAAAATGTTTTCTTGAATTCAAACAATAATTTAAGAATAAAGAAGACAACAATAAAACCTCATTTTTATGACCATGATTAATTTCTTCCTAAGGACACTGCATACATGTACATGTGCAATGCTTCATTTTCCATTGGTTGTAAACAATAAATACTTGCTAAAAACTTGCTAATATTTCAGAAAAAAAGATTTTTTGCCTTAACTTTGAAATGTTTAAGTAGGTCCCATTGACCATGGCTGCGGCTGCCATAGTATCTTCTAACCTTACTTACCTGCATACCTTATCCGCCATTGCCGTATGCACCCGTCATATAATGACATTGCCACAGGCTATGTATGATCACCTGTACGGGACGACGGTTTGCGCAATGGTTTATTTTTCTGACCAATAACCATCTCAAGTAGTCTATTTTCGTATCTCTCTTGACACCCACGTCCAGCTTTGATTCGGCCAAAATGACCATAAGTGGCTTTGTATCTCAAGAATTGGCATTTTCTTGTTGTTCATACGAACGTCAACAGATGATCTCCAGGGAGTCAGGAGAGCGATTTAAAGATTACAGAAATGATTACAAAGTGTTTTATATCCATTTGAAAGTGGTGGTTTTGAGGTTTTCATGAATCTGAATGATAAAAACAATCCGAAATTTCAGAATGTAAGGTTTATCTGTTGATAATGTTTGTGTACTTTTGTTGAATGATTTATTTAGTATTCATAATGCCCCATCTCATTCTCAAGAACACAAACAGGAACAAATAATTTTGATCCTTTACTACATCATTTTGATTACTTTAGTGAGTTCGATCTTCTTTTTTAAGGAAACAAACCATTTTGGTCAAATATATACCAAAAGATCACACTCTATACGAAAGATAATTTGAATAATGAAGATTAATGTTCAAAAAGTTGTGTCAATAAGTTCTGTAATATGATTAAATTTGTTTTTAGATTATTTAGATTCATCATTCTTCTGATTATCAATTCATTCTTAACTTATCCCTTTAGGTCTGTCTGTACCATTAACAATGACATTGAAGTATTTTGCTCTAAACAAACAGTGCTTGCTTTTGGTTGATCTTATGTTACATTTAACTATTATGCAGGTAAACTTCTAACAGGTAGGTCCATGGGTCTGACATTCCCAAATCCTGATCACTATCTTACAAGCTTTATATGCATGTAGTTTTGACTGCATTTGATACTTCTTCTAAATATTTTATTGATGGAGATCTTAACCTTATCATATAGTACAGAGATGCTACTTAAAAGCAGAGCATATTCTATAGATGCATCATGCGTAACAATATGAAAGGTCACAGTAATTGGTGTACAAGTACTGCAGTGTTGGAAGTAAATGCATTCGATTTTTACATTATTTGAGTTGAGGTACCATTACTGGAGTAATTTCTTCTTCTGAAGAGCCTTGTTAATGGCTATTATTAATCCATAATTTCTTTACAATTTTGCCAAATGCCTATTGCCTTTGTTCTGTTTGAACGCCCATGAGACAGCAGTCTTTGTTTTTCTGTATGCTTGTGTTGTTGATTTACAGTGTAAAGCTTGAAACTGAAACAACATTGGTCGATATATTCTCAGGAAATATATATTTTACTGATTTTTTTCGCTGTGAAGTTTCAATTCTCAAGTTGAATATTTTTTTCTTTATTAAATAACTAATTGGTTGTTGAAAATAGAGATAAATATGATAGATGCATATCACCATTTCATCCCGTAATAGGACCTAAATAATAACAGCATCATCAACAGCATCATCAACAGCAACATAAAGATAAAAGAAATAATTCAGTCTGCTTCAGCACTGGTTTTCATTAAATACGGTGCTTGTTGCATTCGCTCTGAAGGAAACACAATTATGTATAAATCCAATTTCAAACACAGATTCAATTTTTATGTAAACACACAGAAAAATATATATTAATTCCATTTCATCAGCCTGGCCATAATTCCTGCAAATAAAGCCAAAATTGTTAGAATTGATATGAATTGCCTGTAGAGGGTAATCATGAATTCCCATGGGGAGAGTTGGTCCGTTCACAGTTTAACTCACTGGCAATTAATTTGTCACAGTACCTGCATGAGTGAGCAAGCAATGATCTGATATCCAGGCATACTTTGTTCAACGCAGGAGGTATGGTAGCAATAAATGAACAAATTTACCAGCAGGGTGACATGAGGAGAGAGAAGCCTGTAGCATAGCGATGGATTTTTTCTTGTTTCAAATTTGTATGATTGCTTTGCGGAATGATGAGGAAGGGAGAGATGTGGAAGAGAGGATGGGGGGGGGGGGTATAAAGAACTAGAGAATAGAGTCGGAGGACAAGATCAAGTCGATTTCTTCAGATTTTTATCTGAACTGTTTGCTCATATTCATGATAGCAAGACAAAGAAAAAATTTAACAAAGATGCTGTGATTCCCCCTCCCCCATTGATTTCTTTTCTTCTATTTCTGAAAAATATGGGCTGAAATTCACCAAAAATCATGAGTGAAATGTCCAATTATTTTCTTTATTTTTAAGACATATGATTCTATGATGTTTGATAAGTTTAATATCAGTATTTCGTTATTGCAAGCAACACTGAACTATGGGCTTTTATTAGTCACATTTTGTATTCAGAATTACATTTTGACTTCTAGCATATTGTCAAGCGATCTCCAGGTGCCATGGTTAATGCAAGAAAATCTTTGGGATCTTGCCATATAAGGAAATTACACATTCACATGAATGGTTTATAAACATTATAACTCACAGAGAGGTCATGCAATATAGAATCATATTGACCCCCATCCTCCCCCACCAGTAACACCAGGTCACATGACTATGTTCCTCATGAGACAACATGATGGATTTGGAACAAAGACATTCTTTCAGAACTGTTTAGTTTTAGCGATTTCTTTATTTTCAAAGAAAATGTTCAAGCAGCTGTGAATTTAAGTGATTCTGCTCAACCATGCTGCCACATGACATCTTGTAAATATTTATAAAAATGAAACCAAAAAAATATTACGTTTCCATCTTTACATGGCAAGCACCTAAGATTCTAGTTCATAATTATGTTTTTTCTCCATTGTTCCTGGTGATCGGTTCTAAAATCTGAGGTTTACATTCAAGTGCTGAATTATTAAATATGAATAGAGACTCCATCTACAATTTGTTCGCAGGCATACCCCCTGCAACTGTCATCACCACATGATAATTATACTGTTTCTAACTTTCTATGCTAGAACAAAGGCATACCTACTGAATGGATTATGTGGGATTGACAATGGAAAGAGAAAGTTGTTTTGTAGGTGTTCCAATGAAATATTAAAAATATCACAATTCCTGTTTAAGCTTCCTATTGTTAACAGCATGTGATAATTGCATGTGATTTTGATTTCTCTGTGGACGAAAGGAAATAGTAATGCCATGTAAATCTAGCAGTAGTAGGCCCAGTGAGGAGAAATAGAATCAATTCTATGATGTTTCTAATCCAACTTTTTTTTCTTTTAGAATTTAGAGGTGTTTCGGGACTTTATTAGAAGTCACTGGTCTTTGCATGTGGATGGCAGGCTGCTATTTTGGGAAGGATATTAGATCTTAGCCTTGCTGTCTTCCAAAGACCTTAAAGGTTAATAATATTGTTGAAGTTTAAATTGATGACCAGCTGCTTAGTCCCATGTGTAGTGTCTAATGATGGGATCTAGGTCTGTCTGCTGATTTGAAAAGTCCAATATTACAAATAAAAAATAACCTAAGTCATTAGATTTGCCAAAAGAGAAATTGCAAATGATCATGTTTGAACAAGTAATGGGGGATTCACTCATGAAATGGATTTTAGTAATTTTATTCTCGAGTTATAATTTATTTTCATCGCTATATTCAGGAGTTTTCGAATGAGGTCATCCAAGAATTTAACCATACAAATAAAGAAGCTTGGTAACAAGATTTGGATCTGCTGAAAGCAGAGCAAGTTTGCCTATAATGTTCAAAATACTTAGGGACAGATTTTTGGCCCAAGGCATACAATTTAGTTTTTTAGTAAATAGCAATTATCTGTTGTTAATTGATATTTATGTCTTTGTTAGGACAGAAGCTTTTGAATTAGCCTATTTGGTGGAAAACACAAGATGGTGTCTTTATGAAGGTGATGTGGATAGTGTTACATATGATACTAATTGGATGGTCGAGTGGAAGGACTTATGTGAGATCATTGAAATTGACCTAATGGTGGTATCCATTTCACATTCACTGATCTTAACCCAGCAATCAAGGGGCCAAAGTAAGCAATTTTACAAAGCTCTCACCTCAAGAGATTTCAAGGGCCCGATTAGAGACCCTGTTAACATGGAAAGGTTGAGAAAAATCATATGCATGAAACCTCTTGTTGATGTGCAATTTTACATAATATAATAACAATATATGTAACATTAATATAGCACTTTATACAAATGTTTCTAAGCTTTGCATACTATTTCCTAGCTTCAGCACGGCTACCCTGATCAGACGCTGAAGCAATCAAGGAATTTCTTCCTACCAGGTGCACATTTACTACACCTGGGTGGAGAGTGGCAAATGTAGATAAACGCCTTGCCAAGGGATGCGAGTGCTATGGTGGGATTTATTTTAAACCCCGGACCTTGTGTTTGAAACTCCAGAGACTTATCCACTAAGCCACAACACTTCTACTTGTTAATGATTTGGGCATTGTTGCATCTTTGTTGACAATTTGCTTTCCCTTTCCTTTAATATTGTTCCTGTCTTGTTTTTAGTTAATAGTAGACCGATAGCATATGTACTCTCAAAGAGTTCAGGTTGTGCTGATGAAGTTCTGGTATAAGTTTAGTTCATGCATGGAGCTACTACTCTGTGTTTAGCTCCATGGTTGATGACATAGATTTGACACCCTCTGGTTATGTGGCATGGTTTAGTTTGAACCTGGTGACGATGTGAATGAGGTCTGAACTGCACCGGAGTCCAGTGCACTCTCTCATCCACTCCTACCTGAAATCAGCACTTTGCCCTTAATCCCACGCATATGCCCTAACCGTACTATTTGGGTCATGGGGATTTATGAAAACAGAGAGCGATAATAGGGGGCTATTTTGCTCCTATAATGCCTTCCAAAGGAGCGCAAGACGCAAGGTCATCACTCCGCACCTCAGCCTAATGAAAAACGAGGCTCTATTGACCAGTTTCCATCTTGATTTTCTCTTTTCTGTCCAATTGACATCTTCAGTTCCAGACACAGGATATCATGCTGGGCATTTACACGTTGTTTGTTCTGTAGTCCCAGTAATAGGACATCATGTGGTGTCCTTTCTTACAACCTTGCAAATCTGTGTCTGAGCTGATTGATGTCTGCAAGGCATACAAAACAGTGTTTTGATAGAGCTATGGTAGTTTGTTCTTGATTATAACACCACAGTGATAATTTTTACACAAAGTCATCAATTTCCAGAGCAAAAAGATATGTGGGAAGGGACAGTTTTGTCCCTGAAATATAAAAAATAACTCCTGAAGATAATAGTTCGGTTCATTATAAGAAAGTAAATTTCAATATTTAGCAGTATATTTTTCTTCTACAGTAAAAAATTTATTACTGCATGGAGGTTTTTAATTCTTCAAAATTTTTGCTCATATCAACCTTTTTTACAAAGTGATGTTATTGTTATTGAATTAGGAGGTTCATAATTAGATATTAAAATAATAGCCACATTATCTAATTGTAAAATTGAAAATACAATAAGAAAATTCTCTCCTCAGAAAAATTTATGCAATGTTGTTACAGAATAAAAAACAACTACCTTGAAAATAAGAAAATGTGCTTGACTTTTTGAATATGTCTGATTCATAAGAGGAATATTTTTAATCTAATGTAATTGTAATGAGTGGCAGTGAGAACACTACTGATCTAATCTAGCAATGTTAACACAGCTCTGATATTATCTATGTGAATATAGTAGGCTAATTTTAGAGGAACTATCTGTATATAGACAGATACATAGGTCAACCAACTGTGACTCATCCTTGCTTTATCAGGAGAAATTGGAAGGAAAACTAGAGGGAGGCATGGGAAAATGTTCAGAATTGATTGAAGCTCAAGATTAAATTGTATTACGTGTGTACTATCTATGCAGGGAGGCTGTGAAATGTATTAAAAACTGAGAAAAATGTGAATAAACTATAGTGCGATATAGTGTATTGTATTAAAATGGCAAGCAGTTTCATTCAGGATGCACCTTTTTTAATCATTGATTTAGATGCAGGGATAGATATCTTGTATTGTTTTTGTTTGCTATTATGGGTATTGTTTCAACAATGGTCATTTTATCTTGTTGAAAAATGGGAGAAGTAGAGAGAGAAAAGAACGACAGAGAAACAGCAGAATTATGAATTGACATGCAATAAAAGACAAAGAGTTAGACAGACCGACACAGTGAGAGACAGAGAGATGCATACAGACAGATAAAGGAGAGGAGAGAGAAGGGAGAATGCATGGTTCAATATTTGAATGTTGTGAGTGCATTTATGGTTTGAATAGTGATTAAATAAAATTCTGAAGAAAGTGAGAGTGATGAGAGCCCTATGCAAATCCTTGGAATCAATGTCATTGAAAAATATGACATGTGTGAAACAATCAATTTAGAAAGGCAAAATACTAATTTAGGCTGACATACGGTATCATAAGTGTTGCAAAAGACTAGTGATATTTAGCTTAGTAACCAGAGAATTTATTTTTTTCTTTCCAACTAAATGATTTACATAAGTGATGTGACTTAAGTAAACTATAGCTTATTCATTTTCCATAGTGACTTACGACTGTCTGACTCTGAGAAAGCAAATGCCGTTGTGTAAATTTCAAGAGGATCCCAATTCATAAAACATACATGTGTATTTGTATGTTTTATACCGAGTATATTCACATTCAATAATTTCCAGTTATATGTTACAGCCGCGGGCATCAGAAATCATTCATGACGGCATGCCCAGCCCCCATAGCGGCCCTTTTGATTGAAATTCAGTGAGTACACATTGATAATCAAATCTTCCAATATCACTGAGGGAAAATGCAAACATAAACTCAAATAATGGTAATATAGTGTAGTGTTTGCTGAATTCAAGCTGGAATGGAGTCACGTATTGATTTTACAATCACAAGAACGATCTGAGTGGTTTCCCCGTTATTCTTGATTGTGTCCGGCCATGTTCTATTTCCCTTGGGCATATTTTCCACCTCTATACACCCTGCGCAAATGGCTATAGATGGGACTGAGGAATTGTTTCTCAGTATTATGTCTGGTAAAAGAGGAATTCACTATATTGTAATGCAAGTTCTGATACCTCCACGGTTTAATTTATTAATGCATTTGAATTTGCATTGGGGAAATAACTGCTATATCTTTATTTCTAATTCATCATTGTTTGTAAAAAAAAAAAATTGATTTCTATTTTTGAAAGCTACCTTTTTTGTGTTTGATATATTAATATTTTGCATGTAATGAAGAGAAGAAATTGCTTTCCTTTTAGAAGACAGAAATTACACTTGCATATATTGTTTCTGGAGTTACTAAAAACTTTCCAATCATAGATGGATATGGACATGTTTACAAATTGTGCATGCCAGTTTCTGACTCTTAAATTGAAAGCCTTTTAGCCCACAAGTTTAGGAGCTAAATTATTATAAAATTGTTTAAATCATCATTTCTCTTGTTAATAGTTATGGGTAGTTTGGTTCAATCATTATCTTGTTTCATCATTTATTCTCACTTTTTTTTTCATATTTTCCTAACTTTTATATTTTTGTTTGCATGGTTGACTTACCCCTACCCTTCATCATCGTCCCCATGGTGGCTGTTTTTGCACCCCTCCCCCGCCTGCCTGCCTGCCCCATCTGCCTGAACAATGCATGGTAGGTATTATGCAATTTCACCTTCCTTTCTATCAATGTTGTTTCCATTTGCGTTTAATTTTATCTTACATTATTATATTATATTTTCATGCATGCCTGCATTCTCATAAAAATTGCATTTGGTGCCCGGTTTATCATCATGATTTTTTTTATTTATATACACAAGTGAAAATTATATGACTCCAATTTTTGTTGAGTTTTCAGTAATTCATTTTTTTTTCATATTTGTGTGTATGTGTACATTATAGTCATCAACCTATCATGATTTTCTTTTTTAAATATTCACAAGCAGTAAGATATTTTTTATACAGGTATAAGAGCACTTCTTCCATAAGATAATGACATAATGAGAATGGAAGTGGTTCTATCACAAAAAAGTAGCTGTCAATATTATTGTTCCATTTGATTAAATTACCACTACTGTTATTCTCATTGATTTTTAAGTCATTTGAATGGAATCATCATCGGAGCCAGAATGGCTAAAACGTCAAGATTGAGTTAATAATTCATGACTTATCCTCATGAAATAATGATTTTCAAAGAAAAGAAGTCTGCGATTTCTCTTATTTAACTGATGCCTTGTATAGTCTGCAGATTTTTTTTTTAAATGAATAAAACCTGACATTCCCTCCAATCCTTTTATAACTAATTACTCACGTGGGAGTATCACATTATTCATCACACGCCCACTTTCAGTTATTACTGTCAAATTAATATATAAATATTGATGCTATGTATTTCATTGAAATGATGTACTACAGATCATTCCTTCAACTCCCTATCATATCACAATGAGTCTCGATATCGATACATTTATTGCGTTTATGGTCTACTTCATTGAATTAGTTCTCGTGTTGTGGGGAGATGCAAAAAACAACATTCTGATAAATAATGCATCTTCCACCTGATATTTCTAAAAGTTTACCCAAGTTCATTGCACCCATGTTGGTTTGAATCGGATACTGATTGCTATCGATTTGGGTAGTAATGTACTCAAATATGCAAATGATCGAGACTCCTGTTACAAAATTTGAGTTCCCTAGTTGCCTTGTAAAGTCTCCGAGGGTGCATTTATGCTCACTTGTAGGGACATGAGCATTTGAAACATGCAGGTTTGAAAAAAACATCTTGATAAAAGCAATCAAATTAGAGAAACATACATAATAAATGGAGGTTTGATGAATTTACATGATAGAATAACAAAAACGTGTGTTGTGTAAGTATTGATTTTGTGATGCTGTTGCAAGCTGCATTTAGATTCATTTGCCATGTAATATGATTTTCTTATATCTTAACTTTTTTTCAAAATGAATCCATTTCTAGTTGGTTGTCTAGTCTTCAATAAAATGCATTTCAATTTATAAAGCCCAAAAAACAGAAACAATAAAAAACAACAACAAAACAAAAAAGAAAACCACTAAAATCATAGCATAAAACATTGTGATACATTAATGCAGATATGCTACAAAAAAAATGAGTTGTGTGTGCTTGCCTTTCATTGAGTAATTCTAATTTTTATGAATAAGGAAAGCCAACTGTTATATTTCAACAATTTTTCTTGATATTTTTGAAATTTCCAGACAGATGGCAGGTCATAAACAATGCATGCCTGCCACTTTTAGAACAATTACCTCATCTTTCCTCACTCAGTTCATGCTGCAACTCCCCAAAACAACCAACAAATTTAGTGTTTACAGCGATGAATTAGGGGAGTGCTTTAATGAATTAGCAAGCTGACATACATGCTCAAGATGCAGCTCCACTTGCGAAAACAATCTAAATTCTCTGTTATTACAAATTTAAAACAATGGTGAGATGCAGCATTAATCAGGCAATGCTTTTTGTAGCATTGTGTCATTTTCATGGTCTTTGTCATGTTACCGAATTTTAAAAATATATTTTGTAATCTTGAGACAGCTGTTGTCTGATATCCTTCTCAGGTGCTGTCTGAGGAGGAAAAATTTTGAAATTTTCGAATTCTGTCTCTTTTTGTTCCTATAGTTTCTGGAAAGATTATAAGATTTTCTCATTCTAATTATGGAAACGAAATATTAGTTGACCCATTGGAAGCTTTATTTGCTAATGGACATTCATGAGATAGAGTTTAGGTTCTATTTCATCGTTTTAAGATATACCAATGTTTTTTTTAGTTCAAGCATTCCTTTCTTTTCTTTCATTTTCTTTTTCTTTTTCTTTCTTTCTTTCTTTCTTTCTTTCTTTCTGTCTGTCTGTCTGTCTGTCTGTCTTTCTTTCTCTCTCTCTTTACAATCACCTCTCCAATTCTCCCTCTTTTACCCTCTTTACCCTCACCCTCCCCATTCATGTTTTCTCCTGAACTCCCCCCTTTCAGTGCATGCCTACCATAGCACCAACTGGAAGAAGCAATACTGATCTTACACTTGATAAAACACTCTTTCAATGCATGCTCAAATAATAGATCTTTTCAGGTCTATTCCAGGTCTTAGCTATATCCTTTGAAATTTTAATTCAAGATTGTTATCTCCTTTCAACCATACACAAGAAGAATGGATAAAAATTTGTTTCAAGATTTCATAGGATAAAAACAGTGAAAGGGGGTTAAACTTGTTCAGGTGCAAAAACCTACCAAATACTGCATCATATGCCAATCTCTGGACCTGATCTCCATAAGATTTATCCCCTAGGGCACTATTTATTTATTCGCCGTTTGTCTTTCTTACAATCTGGGGAATTAAGTCACCCATTTATTTTGCCCCACTTTCACTCTACAAGTTGCTCATATGAGAACAATGCTTTCACAGGAGGAACATTGAGTTATTTTTTTCTGCGATGTGTTTAATATTATTTAGATCATTTTGAAGTCATTTAGAGTGTTAGCACCTCAATTGGCAAGAAACCTTTTCATAATTATGAAGATTGGTCCATAAATGGATAAGGATCAGATTGGGGATTGATTGGAAATTCTGCATTTGAAATTCACAAATATGTCTTGCTAAGAATTTCATTTGCTGCCACTTATGCAGAAGTTGCAAGGGTTTTATTACGTTATTGAAGAATAACGGGAACAGAATAATTTTCAGTTCCTCAAGTCCATAGTCCGATTTATAGTAAATATTGCTTTTTAAGTTGATTTATATCCACCTGGTCTATCAGAAGATGGCCTAATTTTAGATCATCTAATACCATCATGGCTAAACCCACTTGGTCCCCATCAAATTGGTCTAATATTAGTTTGATCTAACTATCACTTGCACATATGGACTAAGACCAAGTATATATATCAGTGTTCAGTATAGACTATGAACAGGAAATCAGACTAAGTGGTAAATGGGCTGCCTAGTAGCCCCATGGGCTGCCTAGTAGCCCCATGGGCTGAGTGGCAATGTAGACGAGATGGTTAGTAGACGATCTGGGCTCCGTAACACAAAGGTTTGCGATGGATCGCAAATATGAAAGAACCGCACTGATTGGTACCTGGTCAGTATTTTAAACCAAATGCGCGTGTAACATTGATATTGATTGGTCAGTTCATTTAGCGATTGATCGCTAATCTTTGTGTTACGGAGCCCAGGTTGTAGATAAACTAGGACTAGACCATGTTGGTGTAGACCAAATGGAAAGTAGACAAAGTGGGTGTTGACCAACTGGTAAGTGAAACTAGGGAGAGGGGTAAACTTCTGAATGTGCCTTTGCTTTTACTGGTTATTGGTAATAGGTGAAGACTTGATGAATGATGTAACACACACACAAACACCCACCCCACACACCCCAATACATGTCGTATAAAGGGGAATGTAAGGGAAAGTTGTGCCTTGTGAGAGGGTGTAGTACTTGGTGTACGTAGTAAACAAAGGACACGTCAATTAGTCTGGGGTGGAGTTTAGGTTTAGTATAGATCTGCCCCTAAAGACGTACATACTTTACCTTGATCTATCGACAGGAAATACCTCCTTCATTTAAAAATCAATTGAGACTTTCCCCTAATCACCCTCCCGTCCCCTAGCATGCCGGAGGATCAATGGCGATATGATTCAAAGAGGAAATTGAGAATAATCTTTGATTTGTTGAACACTCCCCTCGCCACAAGTGAGATTTCCACCCTTCCTGATGAAAGTCATTTATAAGCCACAACTATTTGTATATAAGTGCTTGTTTATTATCAGGTTAAACTCTCTCGGGAAGAAGTAAAAAGGAAAATGGTGTAATTAGCCAACATTATGGACTAAATGGATGAACTGATTGGTATAGGAAGTAATTCTGATTGATTAATGATTGATGAATATGAGCACTAGGCTGCTATTGTAAGTGTTAATTTTTATTCATATAAGTGTGAAGTTTCACCATTGTAATGTTATGACATTCATGATGTATTAGGTCGCATTTCATAAGTTGAATATGCAAAAAGGGTGGCGTATAAACAATTTTCTACACGGTGCCATGGATAAATTGTTGCTACATCACAGCATCTTGACCAAATTTATTGAGTAATATCTCATTTTGAAGCTAGAACTATAGGCTAAATATATTACTATGAATTAGATCAATACAATATCAGGAACAAAAACTATAGCACATTAAGTTTGAAGTAACAGGGGTGGCGGAGCCGGTGGATGCGGTAAATGATAAAATATTAATTAAACCAAATTAACAACTTACTATAATATGTAATATGACTGATATCCTCATATTTCTGGGCGTTTTAAAGCAGGGAACAACTAAATGTCATAAAAATTTGACAATTTTGAAAATATGCAGCAATGGAATACATGTGTATGTCAGCTCTGATCTGCAACCTTATCAGTAAACCGGAGAGATTTGGTTAATTATCTAATTTGTAATCTTAATATTTAGTACAAATGTGGTGTATATCATTGCAACAAACATTTCTACCCATGATGTTGTCATTTTGCCAAGCATATACATGGATACAGTGACAGGTATTTTGGGGGCAAAAATGTGAAATTAGATACTGTTAATTAATTAGTATAATTAACATGCATAAAATAATAGATAATTATTTTATTTTTGGTACAGATTAAATCATTGATGTTTCAAGATTATAACTGCAAAATACTAGGGTGATCCATTGTTGCATTAACTTTTGACACCATTTTATGTGCAGCAGGTCCAATTTGAGAAAAAAAGCATTTCAAAATTCACATTTACATTGACATCTATGTAATAATTAGCTGTTAATTAGTCATTTTAAGGAAAAATAACAGTATTCGAGACTTAAAACTTTTTCATTATTTAGAGAATTGTAAGAGCTATAACATATCGAAAAATCAGTTTTTTGACCATTTTTACCCTGTTCGCGAAATTCAACCACCTTATGACATGCGACCATTAATGGCTTACTTAAAATGAGTGTTCTTAGTATTAATCATCTCCATAGCTGTTGCATTTAAACAAAAAAATATGTTGGTTGTTTCCAATATCTATCAAAAACAAATTAATGTCCATGGTCACTAACCTCTAATACACACAAAGGTGTAATAATTCATAAGATAAACAATTGGTATAAGACAGTGGTTGAAATAGCAAATTGTTACAGATCTTTTAAATGTATGGAAATCATGAGCAATTTTCTTTACCACTTAACAATGCACTCTATTTTATGATTTAAGCAACAACAAAAAATCTCAAACAAACGAACGACAAACAACCCCCTCCCCCAGAAATTCTGGTAATCTTGTTACATGACAATCCATGGCATAATACATTATTCACTTTTTGACTAATAATGCAGTAAAAGACCCAAGCTACTGCAGTACATCCCTGTGAACACAGGCCAATGACATTGAACCTTTTTGAAACACTAGAGGCAATTGAAGTATTCAGTAGCAACCTGATGATGATATAAGCTCTGCAGATCTATTACTTGATATCTGTTATTACTGATGGCCGTTTGAAAGAAACCACAAGTGTCAGAGCCGCTTAGCGATAGAGAGCCGTCATTTTGAATATGAAGATTCATTCGTAGATCGTCCATACTTTAACACTATTCAGGTTTGATTTAGCTCTTTGAAGCAATCGACTGCCATTGAGGATGCCTTGATAAATTGATAAATATCCCGATTAAATGGCGGAATAAAACCATATTAGTGCCCAGGATGGAAGTCTTATGAATCTCTGAGAGTCTAGAGAATTGCAGTCTTGAAGAGTAATGGATCCCCTTTGATGGCCACAAAGGCTTAATGCGATTGGACGGTTCAATAAAGCCGGCAAATTGGGGAGCATATTCACAAATGATTTGGAGGTCTCCTGAAACATAATCCGACTCTTTAGCTGAAAAAGCTTTTATGCAAACAGCCTACAGGGATGGAATATATATATATATATAATATTGAGAGAGTAGATTTGTATGGGTGGTGAGAGTTGCGGCATGAAAATAAAAAGAAAATACATATGATTCCATAAACAAATAGGAAGTAGAAAATAAACAAGAACTCAAGAGATTCAAGAGAATTTTAAATCCTACCATGAAATTAACTGTATTTGTGAATCAAAATAATGATTCGGCTCAAAGAATTTTGATTACAAAAAATCCTTTGATTAGTATATCAAAACTTTAGAATCAAATTTAGTCAGGCTGGCGAGATGAAATCAAATTTGACAGGAAAATATAACCCGATATCATTGAGAAGATGCATGGGTAACATAGAAATGTTAAGATGATCTACAGGGACTGGATGAGAGATGGAAATGACTGCAGGATTAGTAATACGAAATGTTTGTGATCGCTAATGATAACTGTCATCCTTGAAAATTGTATTTCAATTGCAATTTTATATGAATCAAAATGTGTTTGCCCTGAAGGAGTCTTCATTTGACAGACATGTTTTTTTTTTCCAGGGGTTTTTCCCCTTTTTCTCTCTTTCTTCAAAGGCATTTATTGAATTCAAATATGATTTGATGAAGTCATATTGAAGCTACATGTAGGCACTGGTCAGATAAATTTTGTTTTGTTCATTTCTGTCCTTGTTTATTAAGCACTTCTTATGCTGTTTCTTTTAATCTCATGATATAAATCAAAAATCCATTTGCAGTACTATTTTTTGTATGTAAAAAACAAACATCACAGAAAAAGTGCTATGTTAAAAGGAGAATGATATCAGTTGTTACAAGTCCCATCTAACTAAATGTACCCTCTGTCTTGTCTTTTTAATAATACAGCGTGATATCATTCTACCATCGCCTGATCAGAAGAAAGAAAACTTGCCAAATCCTAAACGTACACAGCGCCCTCTATCAGACGGTGACATCCTCTCAGAAAGCTACCTCCAACGTCTCCAGAGTCCTCTACCAACTCCTGAAGAAGCCGTCCGACAACATGTGGGCCCCTCATCTCTGGTTACTGTGGACACATCAGGGACTGGGTTTGAGCGTATGGCAAACATCAGACGCTCCCTCACACTCACCTTCAGGATGTCCTCCAGGGGGAGGAAAGAACGCAGGGAGAAGAAGGCCTGGCGAAGAACAGTATCGGGTATCCCTCGGGAGGTTGAAGAGGAACTCAAGAATGGGCGTGCACGCTCGAACTCGGGAAGTGAATACACCAGTAGCTCTAGCGCTGAGTTTGAGGAGTTACGAACTCAGAGTCTGGACAGGAAGCTGAAGTATTCTGTGCGGGAGTACAACAAGGCTTACGAAGCTCGGAAGGCTGCAGGCAAGGAAGGGAAGCCAAGTATTGCAGTTGTTGCTCCTCTCAGGAACAGGAGAAGAAACCGTCACTCACTTGGTGATTCCAGTAAATTAGAGAAGGCTCTGAACATGAATGGGTCTGCTTCACTTCCTAGAGGAATGGGACTACTAAGACCAAACTCAGTGCCACCAGGCAGTGCTATGGGAACTGTTCAATTCTCTGGTAAGTTCAACAATTTTCTTTCCTTTAACAAGCCAAATATTTCATCCCATAACCAGAAAATCAATTAAAATTCAGATTCCCAATTAGATAAGAAGGAAAATCTATTCATAGCTATTTGTATAGTTTATTCAATGCTATTTTCTTTAATCTCTGTAAAATGTTTTTATGTAAATCAGTGTCTTCTGTTCACAAAGTCTTGACTGAGGGTGTTGTGTAAAGTATGGCATTTATTCTGCTATAACAATCACTTTGTTTTGTATTCTTTCTTATCTACTCATTCAGGTTCTTCTGCTGACAGCTCAATGGAGAGGATCTGGCAGACATCGGCAGTTAACAGGCTCAATGAAAGTGCTGAATCACGTAAGCACTCTGGTAACCTGCGGAATGGCAAGCCGAAACTCTTCCTCCCACAGATGTCTCACTTACCGAACGCAGTGATCACCACCCAGTCTTACGTGAAGCCCATCCCTACAGAGACCACAGTCATGTCAAAGGCCAATGACCAACATCCAAAACCTCACCAGCAACATCTTCGTCCAGATCCTGCGGAACTTGCAGCTTCGGTTAGGCTAAGGATGCAGAAGTCCAGCTTACGGAAAGAGGATAGGAGATCCAGTTCAGGAAACTGGAGCGGAACAGACAGCACAAGAACATCAGTGTGCTCAGAACAGGACAGTCAAGTTACTCCTCCAGCTAACATGGATGCATCCCCTTCAGATTCTGCAGTGTCATTGTCCAATGAGGTAGAATGTTCCCAGGGAACGCCTATTGCTCCTTGTGCTAATTCATCATTCCCTGGGTTAATCAATGGAGATGGTTCTCGTCCCTGCTTCCTTCCTGTTCAAAAGTCATCCCTTAGTACCTCTAGTGGGAGTCCAACCCCAACAAATGAAATAGAAGCAGCAGGTGGAAACTTCACCAGATTAGACACTGAGACATGGTTAAAGAGTGTGGGTGCCTCCACGGGTCCTTCACCTGCTTCTGTACATAGTAAACCAGAACTTGGTAACACGGCCCCTTCTGTTAAAGGACAACTCAAACCTCAGCTATCCTTTGGTGATTCCTCTTCAGAATCTTCAGTGGAGAATGCAGCAAGTATTGTCTCTGATAACACTTCCCTAGACCTTGATGCTTATTTTGGAGACTCTGCTGAAGAATTCCCTGACACAGACAGTCTTTCTGCATTCTCTGTTGATCAAGAAGGGTACTGGACCTCGATGCACTCTGACTGTGGACTCTCTCCAAAGCATACCAAGCACCCTACAATCCCTGAGCATCCACAGAGTGTTGGTTATGACTACGACATCGCAGCTCACTACAAGGGTAAGGAAAGTCGCAGAGGGTTCATCACACCAAGGAACAAGGTATCCAAGGACACCAATCAGCAAGCTCCACCTCTACCCACAAGGGATGATTCTTTCTCATTAGATGCCCATCTTGGTAACCTACAGCTTCAGCCTCACTTAGGTAAGAATGAAATGAAAATTTCAGGACTACTATTTAAAACATTCTCATGTCCTATATCGTTTTCAGTCCCTCTTCATAATTAATTATTTAAGGTTCAATGTCATGCATATCAGGGAGATGTCACCAAGACTTCGGTGTGACTTAAAAATTACTCTCAAATTGTTTGCAGTACAATGCAACCCCGCATTAGTCAAACATTTGTCAGTGAACATGCACTTTTACTTATGCATCAAAGAAAGTCTGTTAGATATCAAGTATATTTTGGTACCTAAGCATGATTTAGTTACACTTTTTGTGAAACAGACCCCAGCCACAGACCACATTTTTGAATCGTGGGATTGTGTTGCTCCCTATCTATTCAGTGTTTAATAATTTTATTTTGTTTGATGCATTGGTGTAGTTGTCATACAGTTGTCAGTTATAGATCCAAACAAAATATTAACCATCATACCAAAACTATATTACCCTGATCGTCAATGATAAATCAATTGAAAATACCTTACCAAAACAGCGGTTCACAAAGAATTTCTTGTATCTTTGTTTGTGTCTCTCTAACAACATAACTTCCATGAAATATTGCTGATCCTTTATTCCTGAAAGACAATAAATATCTTGACAGTTCCTTGGCAAGGGAAATGTACACCAAGTACCTGAATAGCCCAAGGCGTTGCGCCTTAATTTCCTTGAACATTTTGTAAGATGGTTCGTGAAGATTGTAATTTGCAAATGCATCAGTATTCAATGTCTTTTCAAAGAATTTCTAGTTTTTCAGTATGAATCAATATTTTCTAGATATGGGGGATTTTCAAGACAGTGTTATGTGTAGATTTGTTCAATTACTAAAATATTTTGGGGCGTAGTCTTTCAAATAATGAAGTTTTTGTTTAAGAATTTACAATGATTGTGCACATATCCATTTGAATGCACCTGAAGTATATGACCAAATGACTTGTATCAAAACAATTCAGAGTGGAAATAGATAATTGAATGAATTTCAGTAGGTCCATTTTAGTATAGATGTCATGTTCTGCAACCTAACATGAATGTGCATACCAATTCATCTTGTAGATGTACATGTATATATGCATGTACCAAACTCCCTGTTGAGTATCTCCTTGATGAACATGTTAGGGGTACCTGACCTGATTCTAAATGATATGATAAATTCAACGATGAACGCTTGACTTGTTCACCACCATCAAACCAATGTCCTGTGGTGTTTCTATAATTGATGCCAAGCTCACTGATATATAACACATCTTCTTTCCTTGCCTATCCTTCTCGATCTTTGACCATCATATATCCCATAACTTTCTTGTTCTTCTATAAAATAAAACACTTATTGGGTATTAGGGGGAATGATTTATATTTTGTGTTTTATCTATGTATGTATTTTGATTGTACTGATATTTGTATGTTTTTTACTCAATTTGTGGAAAATGAATTTGATTTTGATTTGATTTGATAATGGTCCAAGATAATGCATATCGTTAGACCAGGGCCTCGTCTCACAAAGAGTTGCGATCGATCAGATCAACCACAACTATGGAAAGCCAGCAATGTCAATACTAAACTGCATGTTTGTTCAAAATTATTCCCAGATATGATGCATATTTATACATTCATTGTTTCCTTGAAAATTCAGTGTGCTACTCTTTATGTACATAAGACATTATGAGAATTTCCTTATATAGCTGAGGTTGATTGGATCAATCAGAACTCAGATGATTACTTTGAGTATTCTCCTTACACAACACGCCATTTAACAATGTCACCTACAATTTAGCTATTGGTCATTTGACTGGGCATTTACCATTATCCCTGCTATAAGCAATAAACTCAAATCTTCCTTTTTTGATATGATTTATCTGGTAAATGGTATAAGATCTTTGCATTATAAACCCTCCAGTATTTTTTAAGGGTGAATGTCAAACAAGGCTACTGTGCTATACAGTGCACCCTAGAAAAAAAGGAAAACCAAGATACCCAGATATTTTTTCCAATTTACGAAAAATTAGTAATAATATTATTTCATTGAAACCCTCATAAAGATAAATTTCTGTCATCTATTTTGATACTTTATAATATAAAAAGTTCATAAATGAAGTAGAACAGTTTGAAATTCCAATGTAAAAAAAAAATCAACAATAAATCTATGAGGTAAGGGTTTTGGAGTCTTTTTAAACATTTTTTCCCCAAAAGGAATAGGGGGTGCAGGCCCGGAAGGGGGAGGGGTGGAGCACATAATCAAGTTCCGTAATTCCAAGCAATCAATCAATGTAAATTTGCATAATGACCACTTTGAATTGTATGATTTAAGTAGAATAGCAGTCAAATATTGTTCAGATTATTCAATTCCTACCCAAACTATACTCTGGCTTTAAGTCATTTCTCATTCTAAAATAACTAAATTTTTCTGTTCATATACTTCCTCAGTATGGCCTCATTCTGTCAAATTATATTGACAAGATGGAGAGCATTGGCCTGGAGACATTTCTGTGCTCAAAATCATGTCATATCCTTAGAGGATGAACAAACCTTTATGTTGAAATGTTGTTATTCAAACATTTTTTTCACATTGAGTAAATTGGAGGTGGTTTGTTAGAAATTCTATTTGTGTATGATGCTTGTGTATTTTCTTTAAAAAATGAGCCTTTATGTTTTTCATGTGGGTTGTATAACCGGGTCCCATTGATTGCATGAATATTACTATTATAACATCAGGGGTTGTTTCACAAAGATTTAAGTATGACTTGGAGTGCTACATTAAATGCCTAGTTGCGTGCGTTATAAAAGACATGACCGCTTTGGTCAGTTAATGCCAAGAGAACGCGCACTACCACGTATTAATAAGATTGCGCGTTGCATATCATGTATGCGTTGGCATTTAAGTGCGACTTAAGTCATACTTAGATCTTTTTGAAACACCCCCCTGATGGTAATTTTTACTAATCTGTGATTGCGATCAGCTGTTGAGCATTGTCACCATAGTAGTTACCATTGGACGGTAAAGTTACCATGATAGTAAATTTAGTTTAACAGGTTCCGGGACACTTTCTTCATTGTGAAAGCTTATCCAATCACTATCAATATGTTTTTAGTATGAAGTAAGGTAATCCTGTTTTCTGAAAAGAGATACCCTTTCTTCAATTTTTTGCAAAACAAAATCATTTGTAGTTATGAAAGAATATGTTGTTTGTTTCTTCTTATTCTAAGCAGTAGGCCCAAATACAGTCCTTTAATTAATGGCAGTATACTTGTTGCCATCATTTACCCTACCTTTTTACTGAAACATTTGTGTTTTTATTTTCTCTGTTCATAATAGATGGCAGTCCATTATCCATGGATTCTTCATCACCTTCAAACCAAACCCTCACCAATGATTCGGATGGAAGTCGAAGTGTGACACCAGCTCCAAGCGACATGTCAGACGTCAGCAGTGCCAGCTACGATCTTCCACCTCCTCTGTGTAGCCCTAATGATCCTCAGATGTACAGCTTGGGCTATGGAGTGGCAAATAAGGCTACAGGGATACCCGGAGGGACAGCATCCACCAGCAGACAGGCTCCGATCAGTGCTCTCAGTATGGCCTCCGGGGTGTCCTCCAATGGGTTGCAGTATACGCAGTCCTTGATCAACGGTGTCAGTAGGTTATCAGAGGCATCCCCTGCAGCCACAAGCTCTCAGCAGACCAGTGGACAGAACATGGTTTCTATTGGTCTTCAGAACCACTTCCCTGCAGCTTCCTCTGCGGCTCCTGCTAGCCAGGCCTCAGATTTCTGGGCTACACCTATACCAGGGGCAATGCTGAAAGCAAGAGAACGTTTTTACGGGTTTAAACCATCACCTCTTAAGCCTGAGCAGCAGAACAGCCAAGCAACGACTGAATCTGACTCAGATACTGTGACACCGGTCACTAGTCCAAGGACTCCTTCTGATTCAAACAATATGTTCTTTGGTATGTACCCTGGGAGTTACAGTGTTATAAGAAAGAAATCAAAGGACAGTACCTACACCATCTATTCAAATGGAATGAGTGCTAGTCTTATCAATAAACCCGCAGATGTGATCTCACCTACAAACTCTTTGGATAGGAAGCAAAAATTCAATCGATATGTATCTGACTTGCAAGCGCAAGCACCTCAGGCGTATGATGCACTGAGCCAGCTCAAGGCAGGTGAAGAAAGAACCAAAGCAATGTCCAGGGAACAGAGAGCAGAGATTCTGGAGCAAATGAGGAAGTCAAAATCTGGTGGGCGCAGCAGCAGTATGGCCACACCTCCGGCAACTCCAACCTCCCCACCAGTCATACCCACGACCAGTAATGTTTCAGCATTGCTGGCAATATCTTCTGCTTCAGAGTCACCTCTTAATAAGGAGGAAGCAAGGACAACTTCCTTCAGGACATCCTACAAAGAGGGTATAGCCGCCAAGAACCTTGACCCTGACAAAGCCATCATCCATGCAGCTAAGAGACTAGAAGACAACCGTACTGAACCAGATCCTGAGCAAGCAGAAGCTGAACAGACAGACGGAAGTTCTGCCGAATCAGGTAATGTTGTAGGACGTCCAACAACTCCTAAGAATATAGCTGTAGATACTGCAGACGATCCTGAGGAATATACCCCATATGTGTTCGACCCTCAGCGGCAACCAGGTAGCTCTATATTGAAAGGGAGTGCCAAGAAAGACGATCTCCATGCCAGGATTCACAAATCAAAGAAAAAGTTGAATATCTCTACAGATCCCTTCGAAGATACAACTATAGGTCAAATGATGGCTGCTGATTCCCCTTATGACAATGTTCCCCCCAATATAAGAACTATTCGCTTCTCTGAGACTGTAACAGTAGAAAACACTCCTGTCCGTGTGTGTTTAGTTTCAGGTAAACCAAGAACTAATATGAGTGACTTTAAGGCGCTATTGCAGCAGCAATCTCAGCCGATAGGTTCTAGGACAGTATCTGCATGCTATGCATTGAATGTAAAGGGTAATGTCAAAGGGCCTAGGAATGCAGAACTCTTGTATCGGGGCATCTTGCAGGAGGAAGATGACACAAGAAAGGCAGAAGATGATAAAGATTCTACAGATAGTCCTGTCCCAGAAAGAAAGATTGTGACTGTTAGTGACTTGAAAAATGCCATGGCATCGGCAAGGGGCAATGTTAGGATGGTGAATGTGGAGGAAGCTCGAGAAAAACATGAAATTGTGAACAAATCTAGTTGTGCAACAGTGACTGCCATACCAGAAATCTCATCACTTCCAATCAGGGAAACTGTGATAAATGGCTCAGATGACTCACCAGAGAGTGATGTAAAAACAACAGAAGAGACTGTATCGAATCACTCACCTGCTTCTTCAAGTTTGGGTACAAGTACAGATGATCATTGTAAGAATGGTTGTGAAGCATCAGGTACACCTGAGACAATACCCTTGAATAACAACAACAACCATAACACAGATTCCATCCATGCTACATCGGCAGATATTCCTCCTGTCAACATCCTCAAGAACAATGTCACTCCTGAAGTGTATCCCACTCTTGCCACGGTGGTGGAATCAGCCCAGGAAAGCAGCGAGGACTCTACTGTAAAGCGCATTCCCAAGCATTCCTGGTCCGATACCGATCTCAACCGTTCCAACCTGATGGCCGCTATCAGGGATCGAGGAAAGCAGGTGGACCAGCGGGAGGCAGCTGTAGCCAGACTGGAGGAAGCAAGAGATGCCGGGAAGAAAGGCAGTCCGGTAAGACGGGCCATGCCTGTCAGTAGGTCGGAAGGTAGTATCCATTCTATCCTGGACTCTGTCAAACACTCGATACAGAAGATGTCGCCGAAGCATGAAGCTCATGATGGAACGGATATGGATTATCCCTCTGATGCTTGGGATTAAGTGTATTTCATGAACATATTTCCTTACCAGCTGAATAACCCTTTTGTATGAATACAACAGATACAAGGTCGGAACCTAGAACTAGAGTTGCTTAACTAAGAAATGAAGAAAAGGAATTTTTAAAGTTCTGACAGATATTTATTTCTCCTCATTTCTTTCTTCCAAGCAAAGAAAATATTTATATGTATGTTGTACATGTTACACACCAGAAAGAAATTATTTTTAGTTTTTATATGACGATCAGTTTACCACTTGCGAAACAGAAATTATGTATCCATTGACAAAGACAGTTCGTATTTTATAGTTCATATGTACTCAATTTTTTTATTTTCAGTCTTTTAATTATTGGTTTTAATTGTTGTATAAATTGTTTTAATTGAACATAGATCATGACAAGAGATATTTCAAAAGTTTAATCTTATTTCAAAGCATTTCATGTTCATATCAGTATTTTTAACCAAGCTTTCTTTAAACCCCTTTTTCAAGATAACGATGATCAGGTTTTCTTCCTAAGATTTCATCAGTTTCACTGCCACTTTCATTCATTTTTTTTTTACAGAAATTGTCCTTCCTTGATATGGTGGTTTTTGATTATCATACAATCAAGTTACATTGTGTATTTTTTTTTATATGAAATTGTTTTATTGTTAAACAGTAATTCATCATATTTGCATAGTAAGTCTTAGATAAGTGCAATCTTCCTAACAAATGTAGTCAGAAACAACCCTAATACCTATATTGCTTTCTGTATATTTCTTGCCCTTTTATTATAGCTTTTACATTATCCTTTTAAGCAACAAATAAAACTAGTCATCCATACTTTTCTTCCTGTTACTACCATTCAAATGTTTAACATGATCATTGTAAGCTGTATCAATTTGATGTGATATGACTCAATTTTATGAAGCCAATTAGCATGTATGTAATCTTTTTTTATAAACTTTTGTGTATGTCAAAATCATGGAAGACATGTTTTATTGTATATTTTTTTAATGAAATGTTAGTAATCCCCATTTCCGTATGGTTGACCATGGGGTGTACAACATGTTTTTTTTGTTGTTTTTTTACCTTGCATTAGTTTGAATACCTCTCTCTTTAGATCAAAACTTTTGAAGCGTTGGTAAATTTAAATTTTTACCTGGCTTGTGTTTTCAAAATAGATAATCAAAAATTTCAGTAATTCCTTTAATTTTAAAATAAATCAATCATGATAAACAGTAATTGATTCATTCCCTAATGGAAGAGATTCAGGTTTATAACATTTTTAAAATGTATCTTTCTTTGTGAAGCTGCCAAGCAATCAAATTTTTTTTTAAGATCAATATATGAATGACATGAATGTTATATGAAAGCTGACAGCAGAGTGAGCAATCTTCCTCTTAACATCTGGCAGTGATCTAGGGCCTGCTACACAAGGTTTAGCAATTGATCATACTAGGTGGTTTCAAACCGCCTCGATCATAAGAATTCCTGTTAAATTACGAGAAATTTTTTAGGCTAAAAAATACCCATTAATTATTCCTGCATTCACACTGCCCTGAAACACCCTTCGGGATAAGTTCCTGAAGTTACGTGCATGCGCTGATCTGGTCTGATAAGCAAGCGAGGCATGAGATTCAAAACCACTAGCTCAGCAGTCACCCACAGCGCCTGCGTCCAAAGACACGCTGGGCTAAAAGTTCCTGTAAATTGCTTTTGACATTGCCAAAATACCTGCGACCTTGGGAAAATCCCCGCGAAAGTTCTCGTAATTTCGCTAAGTACCTAATATTTAGTGGGTATTTTCTTTCAGGTAAATTACGCGTAGTTTGCTTTCACATTACTAAAATACCTGGTATTCTCTGATCGGGGTGAATTTCCTGATCAGAGAATACCTGGAACTGACGAACTTTGAGGCGGTCTGAAACCACCTACTGTTGCCTTGTCAATTTGATTTTACTCAATGAACAATATGATCAAGGATGAAAAACAGCTCTATGATCAAGCACTAGGTTTTGTGATACAGGGCCCTGCTGACCCGGCTGTAAGCCCCTTCATCAATGTGTCATTGTCTCCAGAGAGCCTATCCATACATTCAGAAGTTCTTAGATAAATTCTGTAGGTCTTAAGTGTGCATGTACACTTTCCATTTTCATGCCAAAATTCGACTTTTAGTTCAAATGTCATGCAAGACATGGTTGCATAGTTTCTCATTTTCATTTAAATGCTGATCGTAAACTCACTAAGAGTAGCGTGTAAGATCTTTATTCCCCAGAAAGATGGTCTTTCGGGAAGCGCAACATGACTTCAATTCTAAATGCGTTTGAATGACGTCATTACAAATGTGTTTCTGGTTTGATCAAGATGGCAGCTTAAAGACAACACTCTTCTAAAAAAAAAGTAACATAAATAGTACTCCATTAAAATAGGTTTGTGATGAGCATTTCTAAGCACCCATTCTTATGCAAAAGAAGCAGAAATGCTCACTTAAAAGAAAGCTTCCTTCCCCAAAATAGTGCCGATATGTAGAATTCAATTTACCTTAAAAAAGCCCCCATCTCTTTAATTGCCTTGACTGGTTTTGATGCAGTTTCGTTGTCGTAACCGTGACATCACGGACTAGCATGTGAACCTTACTGTTGCCATCTTCGTACAGGGAAGGGGGACATCACCATAGATGGAGGAAGACCTATGATCGAAACTACCGAATGTTTGACTTCCTTTTCGGTCTATTCTTGGTGGTGTTTGCTTAGATGGAAATCATGATTAGTTTTATCACCATGTTGGGTCTTCAGATGTTTGGGTTTGTTATCGAGATCACCCTCAGGGACTTGAACCTTCCTCAACTCTTGGTAAACTTGGACAACTTCAAGATTCTTGCTGAAATGGACTTTCTAGGTGGTTCTTCATTAGTCTGGTCTTTCTCTAGTTTCTTCTTGCGAGTCAAGAACCCCCCCCCCCCCTTCATCAAGCTTAGCTTATAGTGGCAGCCCCTGCAACCCTCTAAAAATTGATGTTTTTTAATAGAAAATGCAATTTTGTTTAATGTTTTGCTTGTCAGTCATATGTATTTTCTTTGTTAATGTGTTTATGAAAAAGTGTTGCAGAAACCAATAAATGAAAATGAAGAAATGAAATCAGCTAGAGGGGGGGGGGGGGGGGAATTCTTGCTTGAATATGAACTTATGAAAATGATATGAAATGCACCCCAAATAGCCCGGCCGATTGCATCTACATTATGACTAGGTAATCTTCAGCTTATTTTGATCAGGATCAAGAAAACTTAAGAACTTGGGTTAATAGAGATGTACCTTTTTCTTCCAAACTGAAAATGGGTGAATATAAAATCAGTTTGTTATTGATTAACAAGGAGAAAAAAAGTATTCATCTTGAATAATCATTTAGATTTTTTTTGCACATTTGGGATCTCATTCATATCATATTAACTTAGAAGAAACCACTGGAGAAAGTAAAAGGAAAACCAAGACTTTCCATAATTTATAAGTCTTTGGGGTTTTATTTAAGGTAAATTTAGAATAATAGCAACTGTGATGCTCTTTTCCCATTTAATACATGGTGTATTAGAATAGAAACCTGAAAAATATTAATTTCTAAAGAAATTCATTATCATTCTCTGTTCAAAATAGAAATATTTTCAAAGGCCCTTAATGTCATGTTTCCTCTGTAATCTGTATATATACTTACAAGTGTGAATTATTTTTTTCCCTTCAGTTACTATACAGTGAACAAGTTCAGGTGATATTTTATTTTTATGCCAACCATTATTTATGATTAATGAGTTTACAATGAAAACATAGCTTGGGTGAAAAGGAAGTTAAACAGGAAGAATTCATGTATGGACCCATGAAAGGTTAACTCACCAAGGTCAATATATCTTTGCATGGAGTTAGTGATTATATTCTTCTTCCTCTTTTGATTCAAGGGATTAAGTTCTGTTTGTATATTCAAACCCAACCTTTGGAGGGCTTCATAATGTGTTTTGTTAGTCTTGCCCTCGGCCAATCGGATGCAATGATTTCAGTAGCTTTTAACAATTGTCAGTGAGATTCCTTGGATAAATCATGTGTTAGTAGGTCCATGGATAAATTGAAAAAGTCCCTTGGGGCATCAGTAGATGACATGAAGTCACATTTAGTTTGCAGTGAAAACTTATGTTCATTTAAAACAAAAGGAATTTGATAGATAGTGTAGGGATTTTAGAAGAAGACATACATTTTAGCTTTCCATTAATTTAGCAACAGTAAATAAAGACGAACAGTTGCTATCTTTGTATCTTAGGAAGGAGAGGGCGCCTTTTTCAGTACATACATGTACAATCACACTGAAGCCATCTAAAACGATCAAATTCCAAATAGATTGAATCTGGTCTCTTTCTTTGGAAGATGGTTATAAAGCCCAAGCAGTGTTCTTTTGAACTTGTCGTCTCGTAGCTCCATTCAGCTATGCTGTATGATAGTCTATGAGGAAGAGTTTTAAAAGGACCTGCTTGTGGTCAAAATCAGCCTCTAAGAAATAATGAATACCCCCAAATAAAAAAAAAAACATACACACACAACAATGGTTGCCAACATAAATGATTGTTAAGGTGAAGGTTAAGGTCAAATTCAGGTGACATGAAAGTATTTTCCTTTTTTGAGGGGCTATTAGGAGCAGAATTCTAGTTCAGTGTACTTTACATATTTTTCCTTGGGGGATGGCTTTCATTTAAAGTAGAAATATATTGAAAATCGTAAAACTGGAGAATCATATATCACAATAAAGGAGAAAATAAGGAGAACACGATGGTGTACATCATTTATCATGGAGACGGATGAAACTCAGTTAATTGATAGTTTAAAGTTCTCTCTCTGAATGCTTCAAACACGCAGAATTACGTCCGCGAAATTGGGATTTTTTTATGACGTCACTGTCTGTACGAGAGGCGTGATTGGCTCTCCCACGTGAAGCTCCACTTGCATGCAAAACCTGTTGCAAGGGTACATTTTCTCCACATTGTCACTGAATACTTCGATCCCGAAATGATCGAAAGAAAACCCAGAATTTTATCTAGATTTGGATTTTCAAATTGATGATTTTGAGATGAAGAGAATGATGATGAAGTGAAACAACACAGTGAGGTAGTTGGGGGAATTACGCCGATGATGATGATGAAAATTCAACTTGCAACACAATCACAAGTAAAGTCATGTACATACCGATTCGCTACCAATTCATGCTGCTGGAAGTGCTAGCTACACCGCGCGGGCCAAATTGAATTCATGCTGAACATGAATAACCACATCCAGACAGTCTATCATAAGAAGGAAAATGATATAACTGTACTTACAAACAAGTGAATAATCCGAACCTGAAGGCAAATCAACTCAACGAATATCGATATGGCATATGCACTGACGATAAACTTCATGTGGCTGGATAGATTGTCACTCGTTCTGTTAGATGTAACTTTTATCTCATTAATTTGACAAAATTACGAAACTCGGGGAATTATTATTCTATATAAAAATATAGTAACATCTCTTATCATTTTTTGAATTACGATAAAACCTGTTTTAAAGGAAAACGTTGAGGTAAATTAAAATTAGATGTAAAAGATCATCCCATCATGCGTAGCATTATGTGATCGTAAACAAACCATCACAACAACACATGCCGTATTGTTTGCTCGCCTTGGCTGAGACTGAGAGAATAGATCTATGCACGTGTTGCACAGCTCTCAATCAGCAAGGAAAGGAATATGTGCATGTTTGCGATGGTTTGTTTGCAATGACATACAAGCTACGCATGTTGGGGGGGGGATTTAAAAGTAATTTTAGTTTATCTCAACGTTTTCCTTCAAAAGAGGTTTTATCGTAATACAAAAAATAATAAGAGATGTTACTATATTTTTATAGATATAAATAATTCCCCGAGTTTCGTAATTTTGTCAAATTAATGAGTTACAAATTACAAACAGAACGAGTGACAATCTATCCCAGCCACATGAAGTTTATCGTCGGTGCATATCGTCTGCTGCTATTCGTTGAGTTGATTTGCTTTCAGGTTAATTCGGATTATTCACTTGTTTGTAAGTACAGTTATATCATTATTTTCCTTATGATAGACTCTCTCTGGATGTGGTTATTCATTTTCATGGATTAAATTGGGCCCGCGCGGTGTACGTATAGCTACCACTTGTAGCAGCAGCTTCATGAGTTGGTAGCGAATCGGCATGTACATGACTTTACTTGTGATCGTCATGCAAGTTGAATTTTCATCATAATCATCGGCATTGTTCCCCCATTATTTACCTCCAACTACCTCACTGTGTTGTTCACTTCATCATCATTCTCTTCATCTTTAAAATCATCAATTTGAAAATCCAAATCTAGATAAAATTCTGGGTTTTCTTTCATTTCGTGATAGACGTATTCAGTGACAGTGTGGAGAAAAAGTACCCACGCAACAGGTTTTGCATGCAAGTGGAGCTTCACGTGGGAGAGCCAATCACGCCTCTCGTACAGACAGTGACGTCATCAAATTCCAGTCAATTCAGAGACCGATGCGAGGCATATTTCGGAGGGGCATTTTAGCGTTTTTTAATCGGCGATTTTCACCTTTTTGTATTATTTTCGGTATTTTTGAATGACCCACTGATGATCCCCACATCATTACCTTTCCATTGATATATAATAAGACCACATTCATAATCAATATATTTCTCCTTTAAGAAAAAATAGTATGAAATTAATTTTGTATCATTGGGGTACTACAGGCTTGGGACAAGAATTCAATCAAGTTAGAAGTACTTTTTATAGATTATTCCACTAATCAGCAAATATGATTACGAGTGAATCCGTTTCCCCTAGATGAGTGTTTAAACAATTTACCTGAAAATAGCCCCAAAGACCTGTCTAGTTTCTCTACCAAGGCTTCAAGATGTCAGAAGTAATAAGATGAATTAAAGCTTCGCCAAGAAACCAAAGAAATTTCTCAGGAAGAGAACATTTAAGGAAGTTTATACCAAGAGTTTGATGGAGGGGAGAGATAAACAACTTTGGTCATTGGCCTCCCTTGAACTTCAAGAATTGACCTTTGATCGTTATCACGCCCCAAGCGGGTCATGTGATCAAGGTCGTTGTGTCATCACCAAGTGAAGAGTCCCTCTGTTGATGTTCTGTTTCTATCCACAGGATGGATGTGCCTCATGCCTTGATTAGTGGTGATTTTTTTTGTAGGATGGATGTGGAAGTGCAAACCATCTGCTTCAATGCCAGTGGTGATTTTCTTCTTCTCCCCTTTAGTGATGTGTAAATGTTCAAACATAAGGCTCAAAGTTGATTGATGTGAACCTGTTGATGGACGAGTTCCTGTCTGGATCTATTTGGTTTCCTAAGTATGTTCCATTAAAAGGATAAAAAGTGTGAAACACAAGACGCTGGTTATATTTACATTCATGCCCTCGTGTTTCTCTTCAGTTAAGCTAACTGTTTGGTTGGTTTGACATCCTTTTTGCTATTTTTATTGGTCTTTGATCCATGTTAAGGTGATTTCTCTTGTGTGTCTGCAGTGTGGCATGGAATGTCTCATCCTGACTTGCTTTTAAAGTTTAATAATGGAGGTTTGACAAACGTTAAGTTGCCTCTCCCATTCCTCCCTTCCTGAAAGAAATTCTTGGATTTCTTTATTCCATCGTCCTCTTTTTAATCAAAGACTCTACCACCATGCAAATACACAATAAGGGAAATTACAGATGATTTAGCTCTGTGGTCTTGAGACATTTATTGGTCGTGGCATAAGTCAACACACACATCTATGGAAAGCAATTTGTGATGGCATAATTAAACATTAAATTGTACCATTGCTAGATTTTAAAATATTTTTCACCAGTCTCCAACCCTCTCTTGCCAAATTTCTATCTCTTTCTTTATCTTTGCCCGTCTCTCTGCTTTTCTCCGTCATCTTTTCCCATCCTAGTGTAAAACACTTGATATGAGTTTTGATGTGCAAAATCTTTTTCTATCTTGTTAATTTAAATCCATCTTTTCTTCTCCCACTCAACCTACTTTTGTAAGTTCATACATGGATCTACACCCCCTTCCTCCATCCCTCTCCTCTCTTCCCTTAGCCTACCCCTCAATCTTTCTCTCTACCTCTTCTCTATATTATCCTATTACTCCATTCTTCTACTCCATCTCTGTGTAGTCTAGTATCATAATGTAAGGTCATCCATTGAGCTGTCTTGGGAGTGTATCACTTCTCTACAGTCATAACATCCTGGCTCTCCTATCATGTTACCTGACCTCTCTTAGGCCCTAGACTCTGGGGCAGTAGATCGCTAGCAATGGCCCCTAACTCTATAAGCCCCCAAACTACTCAGGAATACACGTGTGTTTCTCTGATAGTCTTGGTATTGCTCTGTGGCTTTTGTTTTCTGGGTCAACATCACAATGCAATATCAATTTCCTACAGTACGTGTGTATGAGATCATTTATTGCTGGTATTCCCCCCCCCCTTCTTTGGGGAGAGGGTTGTTCGTTTAATTTTTGTTGCCATATGTGACGATTCCTTGGCTGGAATTTTGCTCACTTTGCTTCAGAATAGACTTTCAAATCATCATGCCATTCAAAATATTTTTTCATTAGTGTGGGGTTGAATTATTTTAAAAATAACATGTGCTTGTTTGGTGGAGCTAGTGGAAATCTAATCAAAATATGTTACAAATACAATAGTGGTTAAAACTGATCAAACTGTATGGTTACTCAATTATGTATTAGGCCTACCTGGGAAATAGATATCATGATATGATAAGAATAGGTAATGATGACATGGTTCCTGGATAGTATTGTTTTTTTATAGAAAGGTATCTTGTTTTTCTTCAAAGTAACTGTGATCAGAGTAAAATGCCCTATGCCATAAACATAAAACATTTAACCATCAGCAAGCATGCTGAGTTGCAAAGTCATATTGCACGATATCAGAAGCTATAACAGTAGTTGAAATATGGCCATGGTTGGTATGAATTAGTGCCCACCTGAATGTAATTTTTCTGGCTTTCACACATGTAGTTTTCAAGCTTCCATATTCATTTCATGCCTAAAAGGTTAATTTTGAATGAGATTTTGTTGAAAACATGCTCATTTTGCCTCTTTCATCGACCATGACCCTATTCATTCATGGGATTTAGAATACTGCCTCCCAGCTTCCAAGCTCTGCCGTTCATATTTCCTCCCCCCCCCCCACCAAACTGTCATTCAGCACCATCACCCACCTTGTATATATAATCTACACCACAAACCCAGGTACTTGTTCATTGTAACTGTGGCGTGGCATTAGATTATAGGGAAACATTTCATTAAAAAATAGTGATATCCACCGACAACTGTTATAAGCTGCTGAAATCCTTGCCTCTGATTGAATCAGAGCAATTTTGTCAGTAAAAATCACTGACAAAATACTTCAAGAAAAACTCCCATTTTGTTGTTAATCTGACTTATTAGCAACCCTTCAAAAGCAGCATGGAATTATATTTTTCAGTGATTTTGTGACTTTTAAAAGTAGAAACAGTGTCTTCTGTGAAGTTCTTTCTCGTAGTGGCCATTGATAGACCTTGAAATAGATATGAGCCTTGTTCTTGCTCAAAGTGAACAAAACATTAATATACAGAGGCTGCATTGATTGATACCCAAATGCTTTCATATGTTGAGTTACAATTTTTCCTTTCAGACTTTGAACAGTTGAAGACACTGTATGATAATAATTTGGTTGATGTGTCATAATGTACTTCATTGTAAAGAAAGGGAGAGTATGGTCATTTATTGATACCACATGAATATGATGTCATTTCTTTTGAAGGTCATATTGAAACAGGACATTAATTCAGTCTGTTTTAAAGGAAACAGAATTGTCAGCATACTTGGGTCCTGTAGCTAAGGAAATGATTGTACGATTGATCTTTATGACCGATTGTACACAGTAATCTAATGCAATTAATTGTAAAAATTCAATCCCAAGATCAATTAATAAGCTTTGTGAAATAGGACCACATGGATGAAATACTTTCCATCAACATATCTTCTGACATATTTCCCTTTTTTTAATACCAAATTATTCAAGTCTCATAGTTTTAGAATCTATCTCGTTTTAAATGTTTTTGAACAGTTGACAAGAAGATGACTTGACTCATGATTAAACATGTTTCTGTACATTGTTACTGCTTGTATTGACTTTCATTTGTTCTAGACTTTTAATAGAGTTATATTTTTTTTTTCAAATTCATGATAAATTCTTCCAGAGAGCTCTTTCTATATCACTTTCAACAAAGATTTTGATATAAAATGTTAGAATTTTTTTCTGTTTTTATAAGTTAGATAACTTTGGCCTTGGTGCAGTGAAGGTATAGATTTTGACCTGTCCAAATTTAAGAAGAAATCTATGACCATTTTTATGTATCAGTTTCAAATCACTCAGCATCATGTGTTTTCATTCAGAGATTTCACGATCTTGTCATTATCTTCGAGAAAGTAGATTTTCCCTTTAGTACTGTTGTCTATTAAGGTGAGAAACACGGAGGGATCTGTTTTCAAGAAAATGTCTTTTTAGAAAAATATGATCAATTCATTGATTGAACTAAAAATTTTGATAGAGATGAGCAGGCTTTTGGAATGGTTTTAACATTAAAGATTTTCAACTTCACATATCAAGCGGTTTACATGTACATGAGAAATGATATCAAAATAAACATTTAGAAAATAAATCTCAGTTTCAATTTATGTTAACCTTTGAAGATAGAATAGTGGATTTTGACAAACCAGGTAAAAGTGGTTTATACTGATAAATACAAGCTAATGAATGACTTTACTGATTTATACTTGAAGAATATTAACTCTGGCACTATTTTTTTCTGCCAAAACGTGTGTGTGCAAAGAAAACATTGTTTTGTATTCAGGGTCTTCTTTAAATCTAAACTAATTATATGTAACAATATAACAAGTGATAGCCATGTTAGATAGTGGAATAAATGAATAAAGCTTGCTGGTCTAAGCTGAGAAGTTGTGTTTTTGAGAAATATTGGACTATGAAAACTACTTGGATTAACGTAACAAAAATGACAAGGGCATATTGTCTTGAAATGTGTAGAAATACTTTGGACAGCATAAAGTAAGTTAGATGGCAGGCTAAAGCTTGCTGATCAGTATGTCTTTTCAAAGGAAATATATAAATGAATATTTGTGGGTAAATCATTTGTGAAATGTGTTCATAATGATGTTGTGATTCTAAGTCAGTGTGTTTTGACTGCAGTGTCACAGTTATATCAACGAAACTCGACTCCAGAGTTATTACGTTATTTAAAATGGCTTATCATTGGTTAGTTTCGTTGGTATGACTGTACTGTTGTGATGTATACGTAGTCATCTTTGACTATCATAAATGTTTTTGTCAGATTTGATGAGTTACCTCCGGCATATGAAGTCAACGTAACTGAAAAGCTGGTTCATAAATGCACAATGTTCCTTTCAGAACACTTGACGAACCTGTACAAAATGTACATAGCAGAGATTAGGTGAAAGATGTTAGAGATTTGTTATTTATTGATGATTATTATGATGTATGAAAGTTGAGATGTATTTTTAAACAGATTCAGATGCTTTATGACTCCACCCGTTTTGACCATGTACAGTGTATAATTGATTATTTATGGAGATTCTTGTATAGATGTTAGCTTGGTGATTTCAGTGAACATGAAGTGATCACTAAATTTAAAATGGTTTCAAACATGAGATGTAAATGAATATAGTAGGGACATTTTTTTTATAATTAGGATTAACAGTTGTATGTTTGAAGAAAAAAAATGTAGAATCCAGTTGTGGAATCACACCTAATAATATGAATGATGTTTATTTACCAGTATAAAAAAAACCCAGAAGTATTGATGCATTGATTGATCACTAACTGTTCACAGTAGTTGACAGCAACACTAAGTAATGATGCTTGTTTTAGAGGCTATTGTGTTAGTGGTTGTAAAATCAAATTGATAAGAAAATTACCTGGTATTGTGGGGGTGCTTTTCCTTACTATTCCCTTTATACCGCTTCAATTTCAAGCATGTCTAAGGTAGAGCATCATTGCCATGTGTTACCAAAGTCCTTTACCCCATTCACATGTTGGTAAAGAAACAAATGTCGCATATAAACAGAGGTCAACAAATTCACCAGTATTTTGCACCCTCCGTTTTAATTTCCTTTTTACAATCAAGGACCCTAGAAAGTGATGCGCAGATATATACACTCTGTTCTTGTACACTTTTCTACAGTAGAAAACTATTCGCTCTCACTTTATGCAACGATTCATTGTACTGTTTGGAGTTGTTGACGCGATTCCATGATCTGATTCTGGGGGTAAATTTTCTTATTTTGAAAAATGTTAAACTACATACTTAGATCAGTTTATTGCTTATTTAAAACAATTAAAAAAGCACATATATATACTTTTTGTGGCCAATGTTGGTGCTACACATTATATTACATAAACAATTTTATGAAACCTTTCAACTTGAAACAAAATGTATCAAATATGAACAAGAGCATTTATCGTGATAATTATATTGTAGATTTCTTGTGTAATATCAAACCTTGTATATTAAAAAGAGATGTTCTCTTTGTAATGACCTTTGACCTGGATGTATGTATTTGCTAGTATTACAAGTCGCGACTGGACATCTCGTTTTAGCTTTCTCAGTTTTCTCCAGCCTTGATTGTTTCAAGCTTTGATGTAAATTTGTAGATCAAATTGTGACAAGAACAACTGTAACCTCAATTTTTTGCTGCCATTTGATTTTCTTTTATAATAAAGTGATATTGTTCTTGAAATCAATGAAATTGTCATTCGGGTTATCTGCTACGTGTACCCTCACTTCCTATATAAACAAGCAAAGTTTTTAAATGACTTTTGTGTAAATGGATGAATACATAGGCAAGTGAGGGCTGGTGTTGGTAAGCACTTCATTATTTGTGTATTAAAGGACAAGTCCACCCCAACAAAAACTTGATTTGAATAAAAAGAGAAAAATTCAACAAGCACAACATTGAAAATTTCATCAAAATCAGATGTAAAATAAGAAAGTTATGGCATTTTAAAGTTTCGCTTATTTTCAACAAAATAGTTATATGAACGAGCCAGTTACATCCAAATGAGAGAGTTGATGACATCACTCACTATTTCTTTTTGTATTTTATTATATGAAATATTTTGATTTTCTCGTCATTGTCATGTAAAATGAAGTTTCATTCCTCCCTAAACACGTGGAATTCCATTATTTTAACATTTTGTGCTTCAGGCAAGGAGGTCCTAATTGTTAAATTCGTAAAAATTGAAATATTGTATAATTCAAACAATAAAAAACAAAAGAAATAGTGAGTGACATCATCGACTCTCTCATTTGGATGTAACTGGCTCGTTCATATAACTGTTTTGTTGAAAATAAGTGAAACTTTGAAATGTCAGAACTTCCTTATTTTACATCTGATTTTGATGAAATTTTCAAATCAACATTCTGAGGTGGACTTGACCTTTAATGGTCTTGAGAAATGTGATTCCATGGTAGTTATGATTGCTATGGGAGTGTAAAGTATTATTTACAGCGTCTCAAAGTTGACAATACCACTCATCAGTTTATCATAATACATATACAAATTTATTTGTAAAAAGAACATAGCACAATTCAGCAAAGTGGGAGAGAAAAATTATTAAATTCATGATCAAATAAAGAAATTGAGAAGATAAAGAGAGATGGAAAGAATAGATATCATCAACAAGTTGAATAAAAATAATTTCAGTTTAGAGCAGAATAAAATTCACGAGATGTCAGTATGTTACTTCTCATATAAGCATTTCAAAGCAAAAATTGAACAGTATTACATTTTAAATTAGCTACTCAGAAGCTTAAAATAAATCAATGAAGGTACCTTGTCATAATGACACGTTTTGCTTGGGAATCAAGCGAGCAGTCTTTCATTACCACTAACCACTCCATCATTGACATTACAATGGGAAATGCAGAAAAGCTTCTATGAAAAGCATAATGCCTTTATAGAGGGGATTCATGCTAAAAGACACTGCAAAGACTTCTGACAAGGTACCTTATTACAATCATACACACGTAGAAAAATAGGTGAAAATGGCAAATAATCACAAAAGTAGAGAAAAAAAACATCTATACATCACTGTGATGCTCAACATGTGGTATTAATAAAAACAATATATAAAAGCAATATATATTGCAAAGAGCACGCAATATAATTTCTTCACACACAAGGGATCTCTTATGGAAAACATTCTTTTAGAATCATGTTAATGTTACAGATCTCACAAACATATTTTGCGATTTCCTTGACAACAGAATTTCATGATACCGGCATATCATATCATTGAATCATCATTGTGTAGAGCAGCGCTTCTCAACCTTTTTTTACTCGAGGACTACTTTGACTCTCAGATTTTTTCAAGACCCACCTATCAAAATTTTAAGAAAGCGATATGACTACTTGTCTCGACTCAAAGATAGACAATGATTATAATGAGCATATAAGTGCGTATGAATTTCAGCAGCCCGGCCTTTGAGCCTCTCTTCTAAACATATACAACCATTACAACATAGCAACTTAATAACAAGAATGCTGAATACCTTCAACATTCAACACACATTGCTTTAATATGGCTTTGCATCACTGCCAGGCACGGTGAATCCAAATTTTATGTATTCAGGGTCATATTTTCTTACAATTACATTCAGAGATTTTTCAATTTGTATCCTCCTCGCAATTTTTAAATTGTTTTAACAAGGTCCATTTTGATGAAAATGTGTTTTCGTGAATTTTGAACACAAAGCCCTGAAGCATGTTCGAAACGAACAGTTCAAGAACGAACAGTTTGAAACGAGCAGTTCAAGAACTAACCGCATTCGTAAAGGTCCGGTAAAATACTATAGCCCACCCCCCGTCCCCCATTTTTTTTTTATCTTCCTGCAGCTTTTCGCGGCTCACCTGGGAGAGCTTCGCAGCCCACCGATTGAGAAGCGCTGGTGTAGAGTAACATGACATTACTGAGTGAAAGTTAATGAAATTTTTCAAAAATTTTGCTGTTTTACTGCTGATAGAAACCAGAACCATTGAGATTTCTTTCCAAGTTAGACATTCAGACCTGTACCAAGTTTTTTTAAATCTACTGTTTATGCATGTAACTTACAATAAAAAAAAGGTATAAAACCCATTTCTCTGATATACAGTAATGAAATGGAGAAGACGTGCATCCAAAAGGCTTAACTAGAGAGGGCGCTATATCATCTTATTTTCACAAAGAAAATTTATAAAATGGGTCACACACAAAATTTTTGATAACAATTTGGCTATATTACTTTTGACAACTTCATAGTAATGTTATGCAGATGAACCCGATCTACCTTGATTTTCAAGACATTCTCAAAATATCACTGCTGCAAATATGTGTACATGTAGTAGGCCTACATGGTTTCAATGATAGTCAAATTGTAATTAAAATAATTGAACCTGAACAACTCTAGACATGCTTTAAAGGCAGTAAAAAGTGGAACGACACTGCCAGTCTCACCCGCACCACACAAGTAATATAGCAGTAGTGCTGATGTCAATTAAGATTAATAATTTTTTCAGTAAGAGAGAAAACAAGTGGAGCACCTCTGGCAGTCTCGCCTGCATTAAGCGATTAATATAGCAGCAGCACTGACTTTAAAAACTACTACATATGAGATTCACAAAACATATCATTTATATAATGACCCTAAATGCCATTTGACCTTGGTCATGTGACCTAAGGCTTACCCTTATGTCCACATTTCATAAACTATATCCATAAACTTTCGAAGTTACAACAATTACCCCCAACATGGCCAAAGTTCATTAAATTCAAATGACCTTTGACTTCGGTCATGTGACTTGAAACTTGCACAGGATCTTCAGTGATACTTGATTAGTCTTATGTCCACGTTGTATGAACTACTTAGGTTCATATGAGTTATGACATTTCAAAAACTTAACCTTAGATTTTGATTCCCCCAACATGGTCTAAGTTTATTGACCCTAAATGACTTTGACCTTGGTGATATGACCTAGAACTCAGGCAGGATGTTCAGTGATACTTGATTAACCTTATGTCCAAGTTTCATGAACTAGGTCCATATACTTTCTAAGTTATGATGTAATTTAAAAAACTTAACCTTTGTTTAAGATTTGATGTTGACACCGCCACCACCGTAGGAAAAGTGGCGCCTTTAGTCATAGCGGATCTATTATCATCATTTGATAATAATGATTATCATTTGATAATAATATTAAAGATTTGTTGACCTCCCTTGGCCTTGACTATCATTTCATTTGTGATATCCAATAACCATCTCATTTCATTAACAAAATTCTTGTAAAAGAAATGTAAACCTAAACACAGTACCCTGAAATCATATTCCTAAAATTAATTTCCATGATTAATAATACTGAATATTTAAAATCTAACTTAAATATTTGAGTTTGATATTGCTACAAAATGGTGACCTTTGACCTTGACTGTGTAACCTATAAACCAGTGACACACAATTTAGTCTCAAAGTTAAGATGACATTTCGAAAACCTTAACAGGCCATACAAAAACTCATAGATCAATCTCAGTATACACTGAACACTTGATTCAAATCTAATTAGCATAAATTACGTTTTAGATGAAAACGCAGCCCACTAGCATTACCTATTCATGCCAGCCGAAAAAAGGCTGACATAAATAAACAAGGCCAGCATCCAGCATATAGGTTAGCTGGGGTTATGGTATGTTGTAGAGTCTTGTGTTGTGCATGTTTATTGTTATGTTGATGTGATGACATCATCATCACATGACTGGTCACATGATCTGTTATATGTGTCACTGTACACTGGCCTTGCTTGCTCACTGCCTCCAGTCCATAAGCAAGCAAGGCCTTTCCTATATACCCCAGCAAATGATAAGCAAACTTTTTGATAGTTAGTGAAGAAACCAGCACGCAATGGTTTAACTTCCAAAATCTCATGCATAAACATGTTTGACATTAGTGCTATCATCCAATAGGCAGAGAGGAGGTGAGCATCTTTTATCATGCATTCATGAATACAAATTAAAGGTCAAGTCCACCTCAGAAAAATGTTGATTTGAATCAATAGAGAAAAATCAGACAAGCACAATGCTGAAAATTTCATCAAAATCGGATGTAAAATAAGAAAGTTATGACATTTCAAAGTTTCGCTTATTTTCAACAAAATAGTTATATGAACGAGCCAGTTACATCCAAATGAGAGAGTCGATGATGTCACTCACTCACTATTTCTTTTGTTTTTTATTGTTTGAATTATACAATATTTCAATTTTTACGAATTTGGCGATTAGGACCTCCTTGCCTGAAGCACAAAATGTTAAAATAATGGAATTCCACGTGTTCAGGGAGGAATGAAACTTCATTTCACATGACAATGACGAGAAAATAAAAATATTTCATATAATGAAATACAAAAGAAATAGTGAGTGATGTCATCAACTCTCTCATTTGGATGTAACTGGCTCGTTCATATAACTATTTTGTTGAAAATAAGCGAAACTTTAAAATGCCATAACTTTCTTATTTTACATCCGATTTTGATGAAATTTTCAGTGTTATGCTTGTTGAATTTTTCTCTTTTTATTCAAATCAAGTTTTTGTTGGGGTGGACTTGTCCTTTAAGAATTCATTACAAATCTCTTCTCAAGATTTAAATTCATTAATGACGGTGACAAAAAAGGTATTCAAATGTTGATCCTACAATAGCTAAAATGTAAGTAAGCTACCCTCTGAATTTCAATGGTTAGCATTCTTCCATTCTGTCTTCTAAAAGCACTAAAAGCAAATGCAGAATAATAAATATGTTCATCACCCTTAGGAATTTGTCTAATAATGGGGAGACACTAAGCCTCAATGAATGCATGATTCATGACTGTTGCTAGGTCAGACAATGGCCTGTTAGATAAACTCACATGTCATGCATACCTTTGAGACAGAGATGAATGCATGGTTCATGGTTGTTGCTATGTCTGGTCAAGAATTTCACCCATTGGGCCAAATGCCCAAGATTTTAGTATGTGTGTCATACTCAACAGGGCTGCGCTTTAAGGGCAGCAAATGGGTGACCTGACCCCCCCCCCCACCCTCCCCCATGATAATTGAGTATTTGTCAAGCACACAATTCAGTACACAACAGACCAGTGTACTTTTTCTAGATAAATAAAAAACATTCTTAAATTGTATGAAGACAACCAAATCAAGTCCATGACAGAACTAGTTGAAATTATTTCACCGATAATTTGTTTTCACAGTAAAAAATTATTTTCACCAATAAATTCTGCTGTTCCGCTGAAAAATTACTGGTGTTCATTGATAAATTATGAGTTTTTGCTGAAAACTTTATGTATTTTTGCTAGATAGTCACGAAAAGGAAATGATTTACAGGGTGTCATATAACAAAACAGCATCAAGTTCAAGCAGAAAACCCTATGGAATGTGTTCAACATTTTCATAAGACTCTGCCAAGATGATTTCAGTTCTAAAAACATTTAATGGAAGCCTGCATGCAATTATGCATTGACTGTCATCGACAAAATAAAATATAATTTGAGCTCGTACAGAAATAACTGCATTTCTACATTATTTAATACTTGGAATATTCATTTTTTTCACATTTATAAAAGCTGTATAAAACTATGAAAACGTTCATCATAAAATACAAAAAAATTCCCGCCCAATCCCATGAGTCCCTCTGCTACCTGGCAACCAACGTAAACATGGCAAGAACGACGTTAGCGATGAGGATAATGGTACCGAAGATCATAATAAGACTGTAGATGACGTTACGATCAGATGGGCTTGGTATCAAACCCGGTAAGAAGTGTTCTATGGCGGCCATTAGGATCCATTGTCCATCTAAGGC
Organism: Lytechinus variegatus; assembly: GCF_018143015.1. Classification (NCBI taxonomy): domain Eukaryota; kingdom Metazoa; phylum Echinodermata; class Echinoidea; order Temnopleuroida; family Toxopneustidae; genus Lytechinus; species Lytechinus variegatus. The sequence continues at coordinate 15,457,197 of NC_054743.1, read as the reverse complement.
ATAGCATGGCATTGCGTTGAGGATTGCTAAAGCACCAGACAGGGAGATTAAATATCTGATGAGAGAGATGTTAAGGTTTGTAATAAAGTGTTTCACTGGCATTTTAATCTTGATCATTGCACCCTTTTAAAAAATCAAATCCTACTGATACCTCGGTCAAATTTGGTCTACAACGGCCGTATGGTGAGTCGAAAGCAGCCGTTTTATTCATTTTTATTCAAACCACTTATGTAGCTGGTACAAAACAATGTTAAACGGCTGTTTTCAACTCGCTGTACGGCCGCCGTAGAGCAAATGTGACCGAGGTATAAGCAAGAGATATCAACCATGTTTAAATCAACAAATGAGATATTGTTTGCTTTTATGTTTATCCAGTGTGCTCTCCTTCAGGCTTCATTTTACACATGAACATTTATTTTGATGAGAGATATGTCAGGCAAGGCATCATGGCACTGCATTGATGTCAGTGTGAATGGATGATTTGGAGCCTGGAAGGATCCATTCTTTGAGCGCACAAAGTAGTACTAACATCAGCTCAAACTACCACTGGGTAATAACAATAACTGCATCTCTAATAGATTTCTCCATAAATGGTGCTAAATAAGTGTCTGCTATCATTCAAGTTGATTTTATTTCCACAACCTGATAAAAATTGAAGAAATACATTCAAACTACAGAAGTGCATTAAAAATACAAAGGATACAACAGTAATAACAGAAAGTGATGGGGTTGACAATAGGCCAAAAGACTTTTCAAAGGTCAATGCCAACAATAAATAAATGACAGCTACAAAAATGAAACTGGTGGGGGTGGGAGAGGAACTAATAAAGCAAATTAATAGGAATCAAACAAGAACATTTGGAAGGTTTTTTTATTAGTTGAAAGACTGACAAGATTATCTTCATCATAATCATTAAATGGCAGGTTCAATTTGATGTTTACAGGAAATGTCAATCATGTCACTTTCGACAAAGTGCCATCCCTTACCTTATTGACTTATTGAATTCTATATAACTGAATATTCTCATAAATTTTTTGAAGATTTTGTTTACTTTGCTTTTAGATAATTACTTTTCCAACACCAAACTAAGCTTAGATTTTTTTTTTCTCTTTCTGTCGTTTAAATCTTTTTCATCAACTGCATTATAGCACGTTTGCTAATCGCTTTATATATCAATTAATGTATGAGTTCTCACAGAGTTTTTTGTTTTGTTTTAATTGCCAAGTCTTCCGGAATTCAAATACATCTGTTAGCCTTCTTAAACAATTATAGCATTACTTTTCAAGTAACTATGACATATAACTACTCACATCGTAACAATATAAACCAGTGGTAAACTATGAACGAACATCTTTCATTTATTTTTTATGAGTGTAATACAAAGTGTCAATGTTTCTCTATGTGCAATACTCAATTTTTTATGATGATAATGTGAATAATAAAAGGATAGTTAAATATGATATCAATAATAATGATAAAAATAATAATAATCAAATCTTAGATTAATTATGATAATGAATCAAATAGTAAATGGTTACAAAATGATTGTATTACAATGATGACTGATTTGCCAATAACGTATGTATGTATTTACCCCAGGCATGTGATTTTTCCCCAAAAATTATGTTTTTAATTCCCGTTTCTCATTATGTTGTAATTTTCATGTATATTTTTGTATTTGTCTGAAAATCTGTAATTCGGCCTTTGGGCCGCGAATGATTTCTTTTGTTCAAATAAACCATTTCTATTCTATTCTTTTCTATTCCTTTTGCAAAACTGGTTGAAATATTTTGTACATTCAAATAAAAATAATGCATCTGGTATCCTGCAGGATGGAGGCATATAAACATACACCTGAGGAGTGTTTCATGATACAGCTTGTCATTCTTAGCCAATCAGATATGAGCATTTCACTAGCTTATAACAAATATCTGAAAATCACTTACTTTTTATTTCATAAAATGCTCCCTAATCCAATGGTAATTTGATGACATTTTCCTTGATAGGAAAGAAATGTTTGATTATAAGCATCGGGCTAAGGATACTTGCAGAACATTTCTATGACCTCAGGCAGAGTAAGAGGAAGCCAATCATACTTGGGAACATAACTGCTGATCCTCACTGAAATTACAAAAAAAAATACATGCATAAGATTAATTATAAAGAAGATCATAAGATTGATTTTGAATTTGTACAATTTGATACATAAATGCATGAATCTGTCTCATCATGGTATATATTGTCAACATAATGTATTTGAAATACAGTATACATGTATGTATAGGTAATTCTATCTGTCATAACTCTCCTTAATAACACAACTTCAACTTGAATGTAGTTACCTGTACATTAAATGCATTCAAGAGTATATGGTGCACCCCCCCCCCTTGGAAAAAAAATTCCCAAAGCCAAAGCAGCTTCATGGATTATACATCTAGTTGAGAAAAGAATGATTGTCACTAATGTTACAAGAACTACTTTCCAAAGTACTTCCCAGGATTTTTAGCCTAATTGCGAAAGAAAGCATCAATGCTTGTGAGCAAGCTACCAGAGGACCAAAAGCTAAAGGTCCTTTCCGAGGGACCTGGTAATGAGGATTAATGCCTTACCAAAGGGCACTAGCGCACCAAATGGGAATCGAACCCGGGTCACCGGAATCAGAAATCCTAGCTCTACCATCTAAGCCTCCTTTACATTATTTAGAGACATTTCTACAACAAATAAATTTCTGAACTGTAACTTATCTTTCTTTCTAAATATCACCACATGAAACTGCACTTACTACATGTGGCTAAAAATGAAGGTGTTTCCTATGTAAAATACTGGGAGATGTGAATTACCAAAATTATTTAAAAATCATTTAAGTTATCCAAAGATGGATGTCATCAGACCGAATCTTACCTGTATAGCTACATAGAGTACAGGAGGACCTGAATTGTGAGCTACTCTTAAAAGACGACTAGAGTTATCTAATGATGTATATAATTAGATCAAATCTTACCTGTATAGCTGAAGAAGTATGGATCTCCTACATAGAGTACGGGAGGACCTGAGTTGTGAGCTACTCTTAGAAGACGACTAGAGTTATCTAATGATGGATGTAAGCAGACCATCTTTCTAGTTTGAAGGCAATCACTGGCTTTATGACATCGAGGTAGCTCTATCACTGGCCTTGCTTCTAAACAAGCATACATCTATAACATATCAAAGAAATACAGAAGAGAAAGTTTTCATGTAACAAAAGTTGCTTGGAAACATGTATTATAATAAATTGATTGCATATAACAATGCATACATAATTTTTTTTTTTTGGTAACTGTCAGATAAGACATCCAAAAATCATTTCAAGACATGCTCCCCAGAATCATACCAACATTTTCAGAACCATATCAACATTTTCTGACCCATGATAGTCAAAAATACAATATGGATTAGAACCATAATTTTGAAACAAAATATGTGTGGAACTCTGGGCACATAACAACTCCCCCTATAAGGATTAGAATGCAAACTTGGCTTTGGGGATTCAGTGGCAATATATGCACCATTGGGAGCTCCAACCAGCAGACAGTAGTCTGCAGGCACAGACCCTGATTGGAACTTTAATCAACAAGTGTGCCTCCATGCAAAGACTATCACATACGAAACTTGCGGAGAGGGGCTTCAGTACACAAGGCATGAGTAGGCTGCACATTCAGAACCTTAACTCAAGTGAAGGGTTTGCCCAGCAGATTAAGCAGACAGCAGGCAAGGGGCCCATTACATAATGCTTAGCAATTTGATCATCCAGATGATTTCTACAATTGATGGCATTGACCCTTCATATTGCCATGGAATTATCTCAAGCAGAAAGAAAATAAATTGGACAGAAATATATGCCCCACCAACGATAAAAAGGATGGAGGATCACAGTGTGAACTACTCCACAATGTTTGCCGTCATTACCAGTTCTTCACCATTTCAACAAGGACATTCCGATAAAATACGGATGGTGCAGTGAGACTGGGACCATCTTCCATCTATTCATACAGTGCCCGGCCATCCACGAATCCCTCAACGTTTTACATCATCTGATTCACCAACTCATCCAGAACATTAATATTGACTTTTGATTTATACTGGACACTGGTTCCTCATGCTTTGGGCCGCTGCAAGGAAGCCGTGCATTTGTGTAACTTTTTGTTGATTAGTTTCATAAGTACAATTTATTGGCTTTATCGTACTTTGAATCTTTCAGACCCCATATTAGTTTAGAAATCCAAATTAAGAGCAGGATATTTCTTGATCAGTTCTTTAAGCTAGAAAACAACATTACTGCCTTCACAAATTGTGAACAATGCCCTTTGTTTTGTCCTCAGCACTTCCTTTGAGCTAGTTTGGTCAATTTGATTGTACTTTGATGATACTGGTTGTTATGACGTTACTTCTTGTTTTGTTTATTTGAGTCCTTTTTTGTACTAATGAAGTATACTATTATATTTTATTTGTATTTATGTTTTAGTTTGATTGTAAATAATGTTTCATTTTGAAAAGTTCAAAGAATAAAATTGATTGCATTGACTATTGTGTATGATCGATAGGAAAATTCTGCAGCATGATACAAGGCCTTGATCATATTTAACAAATTTTCTTCAACACCCCCTCCCCCAAAAAAGGAATAAATGATTGATGTGCTTAACACAATGGTACACTTGTTGCTTGGCTTGCCCAGTTTTTAAGAATAAATACCAGTTGTTGCAACGATCTCAAAATGAGTTCGAACAGAGCTACAACTCACAAGTTCTTATGAACTTTTCAGTAGTTTCCATTTTTCTCTTATATACATGTAATTTTCATTCTTGTACATATTGTATATTGTTTTTTATACTAGTGAGAAAACATATAAATTGAACTTGAATAGAATCCAATGAAATGACCACCCAAGTGTTTGCATGTATAAATAAAAAATATGTGCCAATTGGCTCTGGAAAAAATGTGTAATTGCTGAGAAATACGCTAAATAAGCATGGAACTCCATAAAATTCTGGGTATTTTTCCAAGCAATATTAATACACTGTCCCATACATGCCTTTTTGTGTAAGTTATCATCAAAATTTCAGCTAAGATTTCATGATTTCACAAAAAATTAGTTGATGTCAATGTACCAGATCTACATCTATGATATGGTGATAATTATCGTTGATTTTAAAAGCCGTCTCATGATTGCTGCAATTACTTTCTTTTACCTTTAAGAAGTTCTAGTTACATGTTATGTAAATAAGACAAGTGGAATGCCTCTGGCCGTCTCACCTGCATCACGCGGTTCAATATAGCAGCAGTGCTGACTTTGAATACTACTCTAACTCGCACAAGATGTTCAGTGATACATGGTTACTCTTATTTCCCTTTTTTATGAACTAGACCAATAAACTTACAGAGATATGATGGTTATTCAACAAAAAAACCCAACATGGCCAAAGTTCATTGACCTTACATGACCTTTGACCTTGATCATGTGACCTGAAACTCGAACAGGATGTTCAGTGATACTTGATTACTCTTATGTACAAGTTTCATGAATCAGATCCATAAACTTTCAAAGTTATGATGGTAATTCAACAGATACACCCAATTCGGCCAAAGTTCATTGACCTTTGACCTTGGTCATGTGACCTGAAACGTGCACAGGATGTTCAGTGATACTTGATTACTCTAATGTCCAAGTTTAATGAACTAGACCAATTAACTTTCAAAGTTATGATGGTAATTCAACAGATACCCCCGATTCGGCCAAAGTTCATTGACCCTAAATGACCTTTGACCTTAATCATGAGACCTGAAACTTGCACAAAATTTTCAGTGATGCTTGATTACTATTATGTCCAAGTTTCATGAATCAGATCCATAAACTTTCAAAGTTATGATGGGAATTCAACAGATATCCCCAATTCGGCCAAAGTTCATTGACCCTAAATGACCTTTGACCTTGGTCATGTGACGTGAAACTCATGCAGGATGTTCAGTGATACTTGATTAACCTTATGTCCAAGTTTCATGAACTAGGTCCATATATTTTCTAAGTTATGATGACATTTCAAAAACTTAACCTCAGGTTAAGATTTCGATGTTGATTCCTCCAACATGGTCTAAGTTCATTGACCCTAAATGACCTTTGACCTTGGTCATGTGACATGAAACTCTAATAGGATGTTCAGTAATACTTGATTAACCTTATGGCCAAGTTTTATTAACTAGGTCCATATACTTTCTAAGTTATGACGTCATTTCAAAAACTTAACCTCAGGTTAAGATTTGATGTTGACGCCGCCGCCGTCGGAAAAGCGGCGCCTATAGTCTCACTTTGCTTCGCAGGTGAGACAAAAAACAGGTGTTTCATGTAGCATCTTGTCCGTGATTTCCACTAACTTGTTTTGAGCCAATCAGATGCAAAGATTTTAGTAGCTTTCTTGCCCATACATCACCTATATTTTCTTCACTCAAAATAATGCGATTCAATGATTTGAATGTGTATCAGATTGGCATTTTTATGTATCTATGTCAGAAAAAATTTCTCCCTGACTCATTGCTTACATATTCTGATTTAAATTGTGATATTCATAAACATAGTACTAGAAGAGCTTCTGACTTTCATCCTCCTCTCATACGTACATTTTTTTCTCAAAAATCCGTCATTTATCAAGGACCAGTAATTTGGAATTCTCTACCATCAACACTTAAGGAGGTACAATCATTTAATGTATTAAAGAATAGATCCAGAGAAATCATTCTTGACAATTATCATGTGCTGTGAGTTAATTTTCTTTAATTTGTTTCATTTAACTCTTGCCCCCCCATTTGTTTTGTATTTCTTTTGTATTACATTGTGTATACAACATATCATATTTTGTAAGGTCGCCATTATAAGGGTTTTATCCTTTCTGGCTGCTTCCTGCCAAGCATCATTTTATTTATTGTACCAATTTAAGTATTGTATTTTATGTATGTGTATCATGTTATTGTATTTTTAATGCTTTGGTGAAATAAATTAAATGGAATTATAAGTTTCCATTGAAAATCACTGACTAGTATAAATGCTCCCTTGTACTTACTTTTTCTGGTTTTTCAGCCTCTTCGCCCAGTCTATACGAGAAGCACAGTTCTGCTACACTATCATTCCTACAGCATTCTATCTCCCCTCCTGATCCCTTATATACTGTCAACAAAATGAAAAAAAAAAATTCAAACACGGGCATGGAAAATAAGTTTCTACTCATTATAATAGGATGTATGAATAATGTTATATTTATTTGGACATGGTTGAAGTTACTGTGGAAGCGGCATGGTGTAGCGACTCTGACTCTTGCCTTGTTATCAGAGGGTCATGTGTTCGAATCCCACAATGGGCAAGCGTTCTTTGGCAAGGCGTCAATCCACAATTTGCCACTCTCCACCCAGGTGTTAAATGGGTACCAGGTAGGATGCGAAAGCCTATGTAGTACGCCTAGCAATTGAGTCTTGGAACTCTTGTTGGAAGGCTCCCCAGGGAGTCGAGAAGGTGCATACATTGTATGCGGGCATGCAAGGACCCGATGACCGGGGTAATAGTATATCTGCAAAGCGCTTAGAGACGTTGTTCCGATATGTTAAGCGCGATATTAATGCAGATTATTATCATTATTAGAGAGAAATTATTACATCGATTCTGTAACAGATTACTGGATTACAAAATGAAACCCCATTTTCTTCACTTAGTAAAAATAATTAATTTCAGTGTAATGTTGCCTACATATACAAGTAGCCATAAGTTTCATCTTTTCCCACTTGTAATTACAGACAGAGAGTTTTTTTTATTGTTTTTCGGTGTCTCAGCATCTTTGATATATTTCTGAATGTAAGTGGATCAGAAATGTTACTCACATTTAACTGCTTTGTTGAGCTGTTGTGCCTTGCCTGCAGGCATACAATGACCAAAGACTGGATAAAAAACTACACCTCTCAGACACTGTGTCCATGTCTCTGTATTATAAACTGGACAACCATTAATACTGGTCACCTGGTAGCCTGGTGCAAGACCCCTCCGACCATAAACTGGAGAATTCTAAAAGGAAATGCGAAAAGATGATGTATAAGGAACTTTATTCATGAAACTTCTTTGGATGAAATTATTAAACTAGTATAAGTTTGGATATTGTGATATTGTAGAGAATATTTCATGAAAATTTAGTGCTATATATAAAAAGACAAGTTCCTTTCATGAGAGAACCCTGTTAATAGCAAATGCACTCTTATGCCATGTGTGTGGTGAAGTACAGAGGAGCGGGGTCATGATAATGTGATAAAGAGTGAACTAGATGATCAGCCAATAGCTGAAGTGACTACCCATTAATTTAACCAGGAAACAAACTTCTATAGACAGCATTATAGACTGCGCAGCACAATCTATGGTCGACTAAAACCTGTTACATCTAAATATATTCCTCCAGGCCGAGTCAACATCCCGATGCCGATTCATAAAGCTGTTCGTCAGTTACAGGCGACTTTAAGAATGACTGGTGAACCTTTCTTACATGCTTAACCATCGCCAATGACTACACCATTTACCACAAGAAAGGATCACCAGTCATTCTTAACTTCAAACAGCTTCAGGAAACATCCACCAGGTCAAATGGATTTGAATCCTAACTCTGGTAAAAAGAAAAATTATAAGTGGCCATGTCTAATATACTTACTGGTAAGACCTCTGTAATGACCACACCATTACCGGTCAGGTAGAGGGGGCTTAGAAGGTAAGGCATGGTCATTAAAATGACCACACCCCAGATGACCAGTAAGAAGTTATGCCAGACCCCTGCACAGTATATCCTAAGCTGACCGATGGCATTGAGTGCTTGAAGATGCTCGGTGTGGAGATCAACAAAGGCACCAGGATAGATCAACATCACAAACACACCAAAGCCATTCACCCGGACATTCTCCCTGAAAAAGGAATCAAGAAAAGTAGTAAGATAGCAGATAAATATATAGCAGGCAAACATTAGAAATCAAAGTTGATTGTTTTGCTTTTCTTCTAACAAAGTTTTTAGGATAAATTTTAGTGAGTTTGGAATGCAGAGGACTTGTCTCAGAGTTATTGGAACTACCTGCAATGCATTTAATACATGTAGTTGGTGCTCACTGTAAGATCTCGGAAACCACAAAATTATCAGAATAAACTCAGTCATGAGATCTCTGAACAGTGTTATTGCAAGCAAAGCAAGAAATCGTTTTCATTAACTGGCCCCATAACACAGACAACACAATAATATGTAATATTGACAAGAAAATTTACTTGTTGTAGTGAATAAAGTTCCTCATGATGGCTTGAAATTTTCATTTTCAATTTCATCCTTGTAATTATCATGGTGTCAAACTGAAATAAAAATGTCACAAATTTATATTCCAAATTTCTTATAGCATCATAGATTTGACTAAGCTTAAATATTATTACCTGACAGCAGCTATAGCATGGCCCAGCTCATGTATGATACCACTGATGAGAAGAACAGCAAAGAAATAGGTGATCTGGTTCAAGGGTAGATTCACACCTGGCATCTATTAAAGAAATATGAAAGAAAAGATTGAGCTTTATCAATTTCACTTTGAAGGAGAGAGAACAACGATGAGAATAAAGAAATTGGTGATTTGATTCAATGGTAAATTCACATCCGGCATCTAAAAAACATTTGTTTTATTTTAAACTACGTCACTTGTAATTCTAAAGGAGAAAAAATGAGAAAAAGACAGGATATAAAGTTAATAAAAATATGAAAAAAAAAGCTGTTTGATTATTTCAGTTGCTACAGAGTAGAGTTCAATACAGAAGGGTAAAGACAGGATAGCATCAAATAAAATGAGATTAAGGGGTTCCAATTTATGAATTAATAATTTTACGAATAAGTGTTGCCCAGATTAAAATATGTTCGCATGCACACATACAAATGCTTGGTATTTCCAGTTGAAATCTTTTCTGGCTCCAAGCAAAAGAAATATATAACACATGGAGCGATATTTATTTACAGTTTACACTATGATGCTTCAGATAGATTTTATTCTTTTTAGACAAATATATCTCTTTTTACTACAAATGTTTTCCCTTGAAAAAATTGGAACAAATAAAAAACATAATCCCAATCCTTGGTTTATTACATTGTAACAAAAAATATTTCCTTTTTCATAATTTAAAAAAAATCCTCCAACTCATTGGAGAAAACATATATAAACAGTATAGAAATAAAGTGATTTCAGAAATTCGGAAAAGAAAACTTGAATATTACACTAAGCAATTTAAGAGTGCTCAAGAAAATATTAAATATACTTGGAATGTGATAAATGTTTTGAATTTCAACAAATCTAAAAAATCAAGAGTGTGAATCTATCGAAGTTGATGGTTCTATGATAAACAGGTTATTGCAAATCTATAAATTTAATGATTTTTTTTTAGTTCAATAGGAGAAAAGATTGTTTATGAAATACCTGATTGCAATGAAGATTTCAGCAGTTTCTTGCCAAATCAGTGTCCTAAATAATACAATGCTTGTTGTACATGACCTTAAGGATGGAAAGAGTTCAGGTCATGATGGTGTTGACGTAAAAGTCTCTAAGTCCTTCATTTTTATTTTAGATCCATTATGTAATGTTCTCATTTTTTCCCTTGAAAAAGGGTGTATTTCCCCACTGTTTGAAAGTTGCAAAAGTTCTTCCTATATTCGAAACAGGATATTGACATATTTGAAACTATAGGCCCATTTAAATGCTTTTTTTTTAACTCTTGGAGAAATTGGTATACAACAGCCTTTTTACTTTTATTTTTTTAAAAATATATATACCATCATCAATTTGGTAAGTAATAATGATAGACCTGTGAACCCTTTCCATTTTATTATACTTACCACTGGTGTGAGGACTTGTTCTGGTTTATCTTGAGAGAAAGCTTTCACCAAGGTCATCAGGAGCAGAGCTATGGAAACAAACATCAACACCACCCCAAAGCAGGCACCGCAAGAAAACCAAGTTCGAAGCAGACGAGGTTTACACTGGCCTAGTCTGATGAAGAGACGGTTGAACTTTGTGGTGTAGCATTTCAACTGGGCTATGGAAACTGACAGTCCACATCGCTCCTGGAATGAGGTGTACTGCTCTCCGCATCGTCTGTGAGTCTGTAAGAGAAAAAAATAGATTGAATATCATGCTCCAATACATTCTCCCCAAAATGAACTGGAAGCAAATAAGAATGATTTTGAACTGCGAATATTGTAAGATGATAAAAAATCAAAGCAAGCATGGTGGTGATGATGAACAAAATGCACAATCCTTTTTTATACAAGACTGAGCTGATGAGAAATCAGATTTGGGTTTATGTTGGGAAATAGATATATACGGTAGGTCTAGCCATACATGTATGTAGCCCAAGCGCGACTGCCATGACATGCATTTCATTAATGTGTTTTGACAGTATATTAACAACTTAAAAGTTTAAATCTTTATTCCATTTTCAAGGTAAAAACAAACCATAAAACAAAACACCACAAAATTGGCATATGGCCCAACTTTCTATTGACAATTTTCATTGTCATCAGTAGAGGCGCACGGCCAATATTGGAGACTGTCTCCAATGTGGGAAATTATCTCCAATATCAGAGACTTTTGTAAAGAATTTGGGTATCCAATTTCAGAGACAGTCTCCAGTTTTGGAGACTAATTTCCTTTGTTTACATTTGCGGCAAAAGGATTACCTTGGCGGCAAATAAAAATGTGATAAGCAGATTCCTCATGACAAATTACCCCTTTTCACCATCTACTTTAAAAATTCACCGTCTACTTTTGTTTTGATAAGGATTTTTGTTGTCAATCACACACAAAACAAATGGGCTTATGACCTCAGTGAGACAAAATTTTGGGTGGAAAAAATCATGCTTTTGTTGGTGTCGTTTCTTTTGTCCTTTTGCAAAGCAAGTCTCCAATGTGGGAGATTGTCTCCCCTATTGGAGAGTCTCCCATATTGGCCGTGCGCCTCTACTGATCATTTTTTAAACTTAGTCTTTAGAGTAACTTTAACATTAGAAATACCAACATCATGAACTCAAAACTACTGTCTAACTTTACTCATAAAATTTTATGAGTAAATGTTATTGAAAAATCATTGTTACACCAACAATTAACTTAGCTTAGTTAGAAATTAGAATACTTTTTCTCTCTCTTTCATTCCATTTCCAGTGTTCAATTCTTAATTACTAGTTATTCATATTCTAGATACAGTTCGTAGACTTGCTCACCTTTAAATATGTATCAGCAAGGTACAATGACGACCAGAAACCCAACAGCATTGCAATCCATGTTGTCCGCAGCATGTTGTTTGTTTTGTTAAAGCTTCCGATTGCAAAACAAAGTCTCCCACACGCACTTGCAGTAAACGCGTCGCGGGTAGCCTCGGGTCAGTGTTGAGCACAAAACGGGTCCGGTAATGCGTCGGCGATCCGAATCTATTTCTCGAGTCAAATATTCATTCTTTTGGTTCCATTCTTGAAAATCTTTCGTCAGTAAATGCTAGACTTGTTTATAACGGCATGTTTATATCGGAGTCTGTTAGTAATCTGCTACAAACTTAATTTCGGGAAAAATCTTGTTTTGAACAACAACAGACATCACGGCCATGCTTTTCAGCTGATCGCTTTATTTAATTAGGCTATATTCAGACAAATGGAGTTATTTTTCGTGCCAAGTTGTTTTCGTGTATTTCCCATTACATCCTTGTTTTGGGCTTGGTGTATGATATGTATTTAGTCAAACAATAAATATTTTGTTTCTCATGCTCTTCAATCACAGATTTGTTAAAACATTTTGTAATGAAAATATAGCGATACACACAACAGTCACTCCTTTCATCCTCCTCATCTCACTTAATGTAGCTCATCTGTTGTTTTTTTTTTCATTTCAATACAAAATCAATTTCTTCTTTGATGTTTGATATTTTCAAAGGGGGGGGGGTGGTTTGTTAATTGGTTTCATATATTATTATTTGAAAGTGAAACAGAAACAAAAATGCAATTTTGGCCATTCAAAGGTGAAAAAATTAAACTTTAACTCATTTCTAAAAAAGCTTGTATAATTCATGTTAATAATTTATTTTGTCAAGTGTGTTTTCATGTTAATAATTTATTTTGTCAAGTGTGTTTTCATGATCAATTTTGTTAAGCTTGCAAAAGATCATAACCCAGTCTTACTTTTGCTTTCATTGGGTCTATTCACTTACTTGGACACACAAAAAGATAAAACCTTGTTCTTGTTTAATAGTAATGTAGCATCAGAACTGAAACTACCTTTTCTTACTCATCTAATATACTTCCTCCACAGCATCAATTACTACAAAATAAACACTCCTTACATTTTGACTTTTCATGTACATGTATTTGTATATTTCAGATTTTTAAGACCAAAATATAAAGCACAATAAATATTTACAAGATCTCAAGTCAGTGTATTAAAATGACCAAGGCATTATTACTTGATGTACAATTTAGGCAAAATATTGAACTTGCTAATGATGAACATATAAATCTTAAACTGACAAAGTTATTGTCTGCTCCAAAACTAATAATCAAAGTTTGAATAGTACCTTTTTTCCATAAAAAATGTAAGAAAATGCAGCTTATGGCATCTGTTAAATTTACCTTCTTTAATTCTTGTTTCAAAAAAAAATACAGCTAGAATCAGCACCACAGCAAAATATGCACACTGTAATGTTAGGTATAAGAGATTTGGAGTGATATATTATATATTCCATTTTCAGCCTTGAAATTATATCATTTTCCTTCAAATTGTGATTTCATTCCTAGATTAGGCTATCATTCTATAAGAAAAAAAAATCATCACACACCAAATCATAGACTTTAATTCATTCATGTATACCACAATATCATATAATATCATATATTCAATATATAAATAAAATTCCATATTCATTTTTATCTTGTACAATCAAGTACATTGAAAATATCATAAAAATGTAAATATCAGTAATAAATGTCGCATAACAATTCACTGGAAAAGAAAATTTCAGTTTGCTCATGGAATAATTTTTGTCAAACCATTAATTTACAGTTATATTGTTTATTGAAAATGCAGTATCTGTGGGTCTGTGTAGGCCATACATATCCACATGTGTTTTACAGTGCATATTGAATAGGTAAATAGAGATGACGGATAACAATATTAGGCAAAGTCTTGAGTATACCAAAAGCTTCGGTCTCTGTTATATTGGTTGTTCCATTGAACTCCGTTGTCTCCACTCACAAATTACAGAGACCGAAGTTCCAACTTAATCTGTACAGGGACTCAATGGTCATATGTTTATGCATTAAGTTAGGATAAACCAGGGAAGTGGGAGTTGCGCGACAGTCGAAGTAAGTCACTTTTTTCCTTTTAAGAATATTTTTGTCTGTTTCGGTACATTTAAGGCCAAAACGGAATATTAATCTTTATTTTGGTCCAATTCTTTTTATACATTTTTATGAAAAAAGACTAAAATCGAAGAGCCCCGTTGTTTTTTTTTGTATGGTTAAACCTCTAATGGCAGTTGCACGATTACGAGCCGTCTGTGTACAAGGAAAAATAAAGAATTTTAAAAATGTTTAAAACTCCTCGAAACAGACGGCTGCTAGCTGTCTAAGTCTTGAGCTAAAACTACTGAGGCCCTGTACCATAAAGTTTAATGATTGATAGTATGGCTGATTTTTACAATTGATCATATACAATACTCAATGTAATCAATCTGAGAAATCAATCCTATGATCAATTGCTTAGCTTTGTGTTACAGGGCTTTTAAAGGATTTTGCATTAGCAAGATAATGCCACATCTTCATTAAACATTTCCTCGACAAGCATTTTTTTGTGCATGTGTTTTCTTGTTCTTCTTCATACCTGGGAAGCTTTAAACACGTGCTTGTTTGGTAATCAAAAAAACGTTTTGGCATTTTGGTGGTGAATTTCATACGAATACTTGTTTTCCTAGCATTAATTACAAATAAGATCTCCAAGAAGCTCTTGCAGAATAGCACACAGTATATCTCTTTAAAAATACACCCATGTGTGTAAGATAGTCATGATAACTACACCGTTGATAGAATAATCATAGCAACTTTTTATGAAATGGAGCCGGTACCATGCCAGTACATACAGATAATTCTCTGCAAGTTTCATGACATACTACATCTTCTCCAAGAAATATTATTAAATTCAATAACATCATTTAAACAAGTGGAATGCCTCTGGCCGTCTCACCTGCATCACGCGGTTCAATATAGCAGCAGTGCTGACTTTGAATACTACTCTAACTCGCACAAGATGTTCAGTGATACATGGTTACTCTTATGTCCACTTTTTATGAACTAGACCAATAAACTTACAGAGATATGATGGTTATTCAACAAAAAACCCCAACATGGCAAAAGTTCATTGACCTTACATGACCTTTGACCTTGATCATGTGACCTGAAACTCGCACAGGATGTTCAGTGATACTTGATTACTCTTATGTACAAGTTTCATGAATCAGATCCATAAACTTTCAAAGTTTTGATGGTAATTCAACTGATACACCCACTTCGGCCAAAGTTCATTGACCTTTGACCTTGGTCATGTGACCTGAAATGCGCACAGGATGTTCAGTGATATTTGATTACTCATATGTCCAAGTTTAATGAACTAGACTAATAAACTTTCAAAGTTATGATGGTAATTCAACAGATACCCTCGATTTGGCCAAAGTTCATTGACCCTAAATGACCTTTGACCTTAATCATGAGACCTGAAACTTGCACAAAATATTCAGTGATGCTTGATTACTATTATGTTCAAGTTTCATGAATCAGATCCATAAACTTTCAAAGTTATGATGGGAATTCAACAGATATCCCCAATTCGGCCAAAGTTCATTGACCCTAAATGACCTTTGACCTTGGTCATGTGACGTGAAACTCATGCAGGATGTTCAGTGATACTTGATTAACCTTATGTCCAAGTTTCATGAACTAGGTCCATATATTTTCTAAGTTATGATGACATTTCAAAAACTTAACCTCAGGTTAAGATTTCAATGTTGATTCCTCCAACATGGTCTAAGTTCATTGACCCTAAATGACCTTTGACCTTGGTCATGTGACATGAAACTTTAATAGGATGTTCAGTAATACTTGATTAACCTTATGGCCAAGTTTCATGAACTAGGTCCATATACTTTCTAAGTTATGATGTCATTTCAAAAACTTAACCTCAGGTTAAGATTTGATGTTGACGCCGCCGCCGCCGTCGCCGCCGCTGTCGGAAAAGCGGCGCCTATAGTCTCACTCTGCTTCGCAGGTGAGACAAAAAATCATAAAAACTATCAAATTTCAATATTTGCTTCAGAAATAAAGCCTGGGTGAGAACCCCCCCCCCCCCCACAATATCTGCATTGGAAGTTCAAATGGCATTTCAGTGTGCACCACATACTTTCATTACAATTCTTCACATCAAAAGACAACAGTTCTGAAACATGTGAAAATAAATACTTTCAAACCTTTGTGCAAGTGTGTGGCTAAAGTAAGCACAGCAATGATGAACAAGTAATGAATGGGACAAGCATCACTATTCTAGCACCAGTCAAAATCTTTTGTGTTCAAAACACTTCACAATCTCAAAACTGAATGACCATATCTTTATTTTATGTTTAATCTAGAACGGGGGGACGCTATATAATTATAAATTACATTTATAATTTTACAAGCAATTTTCCTGATTGTAACAAGATATAATGCTGAATAGATCCCTTTTCAAGAATAGAAATATTGATTAGGCACAATAAGATTGTCAAAATTTTAGATATAATCATGGATAGATTTGTGTTTAATGACCAATTCGCCCTATTGAATATCAAATATTTCCCTTTCTTTAATCAGTGAATTGATTTCATATTCTATTATCCCATTTTATTCAATTTCATATTGGTGGCTTGATCACACACAAATCTGATCTACAGTATCACATCTCCCTTGAATACATGAACGATATAAAAAATATACAAGTAGATCTAGTTGCTTCTTTATAAAACTTATTTTCTGAGCACACACAATCAATAAGGCTTGCGCCATCACATCGAGTTATCACGTCAGGTCGGACAAGCATGTATATCCCCTAAATTCTGAAACGTTGGGTCCAGTTTACCTGACCATTCAATAATTTTGCTATAATTTTCACAAAATATCAGGTAAACTGGACCCGACCATTCGAGAATTTAGGGTGCCCTTTTCTTGAATAGTCGGGTAAACTGGACCTGACATTTCGGGAATTTAGGGGTCCTTTTCTTGAATGGTGCAAGACCCGGGGGGTGTTTCACAAAGATTTAAGTATGACTTAGAGTCGCACTTAAATGTCTAGTTGCGCGCAGTATAAAAGGCATGACAGCATTGGTCAGATCATGCCAAGAGGACGCGCACTACTGTGTATTGATCAATAAGATTGCGTGTTGCATAACATGTACGCGTCGACATTTAAGTGCGACCTAAGTCATACTTAAATCTTTGTGAAACACCCCCCAGATGCGACAACCTGTTGTCAATGACACAAGCCATCAATATGGACTTCAGGCCACTGGGAGCCTGTATCTAGCATTCAATCCTCAAAATAAGTCATACCATAAGTCATACCATAGACCATGCAAAGTCAAATCTCTTGAGAACACAAAAATGATTGAACCAGTAGTCAAAGTCTGAATTAGAAGATGCAAATGACATACATTTTGCATATACTAGGGGGTGTTTAACAAAGATTTTAAGTATGACTTAAGTATGACTTAGAGTACACTTATATGCCCATTTGCTTGCGTTATCGAAGGCATTGATCATGCAATGAAGACACGCACTGCGGTGTATAGATCATTAAGATAGCATGTTGCATGTCATATACCCATAATTATTTAAGTGCGACTAAGTCATACTTAAACCTTTGTCGAAAAACAACAAGGTCTGAAAAACTGCTTTGACTCAACTGATTATTTGACTAATACGGAACGATGGCTCAGGTAGAGTGTATTTTGCATTACATGGTTTAAGAAATCGCTTGAACACACTTTATTATTATACAACATATTGAAGGTCAACTTGTTAAGACACGACTGTGTCTAAATACCCTGGATGAAATAAAGAGTACAATATGGAATAGTATCACTCATACATATGTCATATTAAACAGGGCTGGTATTCATCTGAAAGTATTGATTTTGTAAGTACTATAATTAGCATTTTACTTGGCAAAATGCTTAAACTGGTATTCAGACCACATCTAAGTATTTTACTTACTAATAACCAATGTATGTATCCATCTGTGCGCAGAATGTATGACTGCACATATCATGTTTGTAAACTGTACGCAAGCCAAGTCTGATAGGCGGTTGACTAAAGATTTAAGTAAAATAATTAGCCAAAAATGCAACTAAATACCAGGATGGATGAGTATTTTACTTAAGCAAAATGCTAAGTAAAATACTTAAAATTCTGGCTTAATTACAATTTGAATACCAGCCAAGATCAAAATCATCTTTACCTTACTGTTTGCAGCATTGGTATCATTATCAAAATATAAAACTTTCCTTATCATGTAAAAGAATATCAATGACTGTTGCATCTCATTCTAAGTAACAAAATTGAAAAAAATATGCATACCACCTGACCTGAATAATAGTTATAATGATGCTGTAACTTAAAAATAATTTCCCCTGTATAAGTGTATATGCAAGTGTGATCTTTATGCAATTCCATGACCCAGTATCTTTACTTTTCTCTTTATGTTTGAATAAGCACACAATATATAAGATTAATTAAGTACCTGTCAATATAAAACAATAAGGCCTTTTCTGAGTTTTAGGCGTTTTTTTTTATTACAGACGTCAGTAGTCAATCGGTAAAAAGTCCTTAATAATGGGCAGCTATATATATGGCTTGTATCTCTTGATATTCTTTCTGAGCACTCAAATCCCAGCAGTATTATGGCTGTGGGAAGGTGCTTAGAGTCAGGACCAGTAATATATCACTATGTAAGTCCAAATCCCTTGCCATACTCAACAGCCACAAGAAGCCTTTCTCTCAGTTTCTTTTCATCCTTGTACTCTGGTAGTAGTAAACGGTTGAAGCATGTCATGGCCGTGGGAAGGCGCTCCGAGTCAGGACCGTTCCTTTGTATGACAATCGGCAGGCTGGACAGGCCCTTCAGGGGAACCTGTTTTCATAAGACATAATAAACATTACAAAGTATTAGACCAGACACAATTAGTCATATAAGAGATATCAATTACAAGTCAATGCTAAAATAGTACTTACAATTACATCATAATTGTTGGAATCGATCATGATTCAAATAAACATATATGTAAGTGATATTGAATTTTGAGCTTCCATAAATCACAAATTTTTACACACACTTCAAATCATACCTCCTTGTGCACTTACTGGTGGTGTTTTAAACTGATGTTTATATGAAAATGGGGGATGCAAACTGTATTGCATTACATACATTTCAGAATGCTTATTATGACTCCAACCCCACAAAAAAATAAAAATTAATAAATAAAAATTTGATTGAATAAATGAATGAATCCACAGATTCGTATTTTATGAACTTACTCTATCACTCCCAGTGATGAAGTTAAGTAGTTTCTTCTTCTGATCATTACTCAGGGAATGAACTAGCCTCCAAAAGGACAGCACAATTGGGTGTTTCCTATATTGACATGAAAACAAGAGAATGAATAATCATATGTGAATAAGTGAAATATCAGGGGGCACACTGCAGAGGTTACTTGTAAATGTTAAAACACACTTCATATGATAAATATGCTTTGAAAACTTGAATACATGGGGGAAATGTCAATACATCAGGGAAAATTCATGCATTCTGTATATCAGATAAATCCTACAATGATTATCAATCGCTCTGGGCGATTCCATACGTGTTGTACAGGACATTTCGTCAACAATTTCTAGTCTCTTAGCTGATTGCTTGAGCAATGAATAATTATTTTTGGTCAATAATAAAGTTATACTGGGTAGTCATGTGAAAAACTGATTACCAACAAAAAATATTTGATTATGGCTGAATTAAGGGCGAAAATGTTGTGTGTCATACGGGACTCAGAAACATTTTCACCTCTAATGCACCCATGGACAGCATATACCTGTTGGTTATCATTTTTTCATATGTCCACCCAGTAGTACTTTATTATTACCACAAAACAAATTGAAGTTCTTTGTATGTTTGGACAATAGGTTGAAAAATGTTGCGAAAATAGCTGATTTTTCTAGCATGGAATCGCCCTCTATACACAAAGATTTGCAACCAATCACTAATGGCCTATCAAAACCACCGTTTCATGAGCATATTGTTCAACATTCCCACTATCAGCCAATCAAAATCCTTCTTCAAAAAATTGCCATTGAATCGTTACCTTGAGAAGCCATCTTCATAGGTAGCAGACGCTTCTAGAGCATGGAAGTCTAGGTCAGGACTACCACATATAAGAAGCTCAATCTCTGAGGGTTGAAACAACTGTAGGGCTGAACCTCCACAGATGCTATGAAATCCTCTCGCAAAGGCCTAATTTAAAAAAAAGAAATAACATGATAAACAAGTTTTTAAAACTGTCTATGGCATGTGAAAAGTAATCTTGTTTTAAAACATCACAGAAACTCTTTTGTCATTCTGGCATTGCATATTGTAACATTAGGACATTCATAATTTCAAGGTCATAATAATTTAATGCTCATGACCATCAACGTTATAGAAATCAGAATAAAACAAAATACAATCATCACATACATTTATAACAACTGCTCTATCAAGCAATCATCTACATATACTTAAGAAGCTTGTAAGGTACCATCGCACAGCTGACCGATATCTCTCAGTCATCTGTCGGCAGATACAGTGGACTATAAAAATCCTTTCTGTCTGTGGCCTGTATAACCACGCTAAGGCATTGCTCAGCCAGCGGGTAAAACTATTAGCCACAAATTACACTAGAGCAACTACAATTAATAACATTACAATGATGTTCAGGAGCCTGTGACACAAACCTTACAGATTGATTGTATAGTTGCTTTATGAACTTGATCATACATAATGATCAATGTGATCAAGCGTAAATATTAGCCCTATGATCAATTGCTAAGCTTTGTGTTACTTGCCCAGGTGGGTGTTTCATAAAGCTGTAAGTTAAGAGCGACTATACAAATGACTGGTGAACCTTTCTTACACGCTAAATAATCACCGATTAACATTTAATGGTGTATATTATTTACCACAAGAAAGGGTCACCAGCCATTCTTTAAGTCACTCTTAACTTACGAGCAGCTTTATGAAATGGCCACCAGGAGACCAATTCCAAACCAAAGAACACAACATGATTTTCACTAAAAGCAGGGAGCTAATGGCAAGTTTAGTTACCAGTGCTTCTATGATGATGGCAGTGTTTATCAGATCATTTTTCTTTAAATCAGTCTCTTATGGGATATGATGGCAGATATTGATAGACTTTAAATGTCTTCAAAACTTTTGAACTGTATCTTAATTTATTTACCCACCTCAAACTGTCTTGAAATACTATCTACTAGTAAATGCTGCACATATAACCGAGCATACTCCTCTCGATTCTGAAATACAAAAAAAACACATACAAAATCTCAGAACAGACACTTTTTGTAAAGTTTGCCAATTCTGATGTACTTTTCACTTCATAATTTTGACCATAAATTCCTGTCCATTAAACTTTCAGGTACTTTAAACCTTACAGCAGATAACTCCTCCAAAGCAGGATCTTAATAAAACAATTCACTCATTTACTTCATTAAAACTGATAAACTTGAGATGTTTTACACCATTTCTTTCTTAATTGATTCTGTTTATATTTTCTATCAGCTTTTCTTGTGGTTATTCAAAGTAGTAAAGAAGTTAGAAAAACAGTATGGATGGAGTTACCTGGTTTGTTACTGGAATATTAGAGCCATTCAGGACCAAATCAATGGTTAATACATCACCCATTGAAGAATGAGACACCTGTCAAAATAAAACAAAATAGATACTTCAAGTATGAAGGGACAATAGCTAAATACAATAATGAAGATAAATACAGCATGATGAATATATCAGTGACATACAAATGTAATAATACTACTGAGCAAGAGAGTTTTTAAAAAAAGCATAAAAAATCTCAAAACAGAATAATATACCATATTGTTCTAATTCACAAACAGCAATGGACAAAAAATGTGCCATGCTTATCTGCAAATGATAATTGGCATATGTTGTATGTCCATAAAATGAGAAAAGTTGCAATATGAGGGAAGAATTAAGATAAAGAAAGACAAGGGAATATGAAATGATGATCTTAATCAGGGCGCGACAAACCCGCTTGCCCGATTGCCCGGGGCAAGTGAAAATGATGTGCGGGCAAGCACCTCTCAAAGTCAATTGCCCGATCGGGCAAGTGGTTGCTGCGTCTTTTTTTCTGTACCGTACCTCGTTTTTCCATAAATCATCCAAAATCCACACTCAAAATCATGAATAAGCCTTAAAAAATAGGAGTAGCGCCGTTTCAAATTCCGAAATTGCGTTATTTTTTCTGTACCACGTATTTCCATACATGGTACGGTGTGGTACCAGTTATGAAAAAAATCAACGCAATGGCCGGGAAACAGTTGAATGTAGTATAGGGGTCCATTATGACTACCACCATGTGCAATTTCTAATGCACATTTTCCACCTTCCGATATCACAATTCTGTGATAAAATAATTAGAACTACACAGGAAATAAATCACAGAGTCTAGTAACTTCGCATTGGTGAGTTGTCATGTCATTCGGCTTTGCTTTTCAAAACGGCCTATTAACATCCAAAATAACTTGCAGTATTTGTTAATTATAACTTAAAATTCATTTGTTTCCCTTTTTGAGGGGATGAGGTAAATATCAGACAATAAATCATCAAACAAAGCTCCATCTATTTTACAAGGCCGGCGGGAGGCTCACAAACGTGCGCATACTAGCTAGCCAGTCTGAGCTCTGTCTCTCTGCCAGAGCTCTGGGGGACAATTCGCTCAGTAAAGGCCACAATGATGGTGATTTTCTGTTTCAGACAGAGTTTACATTTCGGGTATATTATTCAAAACTTCCAATAAAGTTTGATGATTTCTTCATTGTCATGTATATTTAAGTTATTAATGAATACATTCTCACCAAATTTAGACTCCCCCATAGAGAAATGCAATTTTCGTGGAAGTCTGCGTTTTCAAAGAACTTCAGGAAAAGTTAGGGTATGTGGGCCTTTATTACACGGCCGAGTACAGGTTATTGTACTGGAATAGGCGAAGTAGAAATTACCGGTAGATATTGAATTCATTTATATCAAAGTTCAACTCACAGTCACACCCACACAAACACACCCTCGCACACACACACACACACCCAAGATTCTAAGCATAGTGAAAAAAAATACTTAAAAATCATACAATATTAAACAATGTTACTAATAATTCATTAATAAGTGAACAGGTATTATTTAAAAAATTGGGCAAGCAGTTTTTTCTATCGGGCAAGCAAATTTTTTCATCACTTGCCCTGTTGGGCAAGTGATGAAAAAATTTTCTTGTAGAGGCCTGTCTTAATTGACCATTACCACTGAACAGTCAATTGCAAACCTTTGTGCTATGTGCTACAAGGCCCTAGTCTTCATTTTTTTAAATATAAAATACTTTGAAATTATTTACATTATTAATTTACAATTCAAAGTCTATAAACAATAGAAATGGCCAAATATGTCTCAACACTTAGCGATACCCACATGGTAATCCATGCAACAGGTTACGTTACCACTCCTCCCACATATAATCAGCAATGTACAGTACTATCGCACAGCTGACCGATATCTCTCAGTCATCTGTCGGCAGATACAGTGGACTATAAAAATCCTTTCTGTCTGTGGCCTGTATAACCACGCTTAGGCATTACTCAGCCAGCGGGTAAAACTATTAGCCACATCTTTAGCATTATCAATAATTTAATTTCATTAGTTTATTAATTAAATAAACAAAAATAATTACAATGTACAAAGTTACAATGCAATAAAATATAATACAAAGTAAAATGTTTAGGGAGCCTTGGGAAAGAATGAAGTTGTAGGTAGGGTTCCCTACAAGTAAAAAGTGAGAATCAATCAACATAATCAAATATATAAGAGAAATAGTGTGTAACATAATTATGAAAATCAAATCAACTCAAAGCAGGGGCCAGCATTAACAAGCCTTGCTGCTGTGCCAGACAAACAGAACAATGGATTCAGCCAGACCGTGGAAAAGAATGGCTGGATGTAAATCCTTGTTCAAGATGAGGAAAAGAAACAGAGCAATCAGTGATGAAATCATCACCACCACCACCACCACAACCACCACCACCACCATCATCATCATCATCACCATCATCATCATCATCACCACAGTCTTCCTAACCTGGAATGTTTGACAGAAGACATCCTCCACATCATCCCCCTCGTACTCCAGCATCTCTTTGATGCCCCGTCCCAGAGATGGTTGCACCCGTATCAGGTCATCGATGGTCAGAGCATCCTCATGAAGCTTCTTGTAGATGGCCATAGGGAAGTTACAATCCAGGATGATACCGTTGTAGATGGCTAGACCTAGAAGGGTGCCTACCAACTCAAACTCATCATCAGAGTCAGCTGAGCCTTCAGAACCTGAGAGAAAGAGAGTGACAGACAAATGTTTCACACCAGTATCAAAAGCAAAAACATGGATTGAAAGCATGAATGTGATACAATAAGGGAAAGTCAAGGTAATATAGGCAGTTTTAGATTGCATATTGACTAAAACCACAATTCTTGTTCAATGTTTCAGCAGCTCTGCTCCTTCTCCTTCAAGTGCCATTAACACAAAGAACTCAAAATTAATCATAACACAAGCTGTATTTTTAAATTCTCAAAGTCTCCATTGTTTCCATATCCTTTCTTTTCTTCACTGACACATTCAGGGAGCATCTCATCATGATGGATACCAGCGCATGACATATGTTTATATATAACTGATATTATTTAAATAGTTCTACATTCTCAATAAAAACAAATATTACTTGTTATGGAAAAATATGTGACATTTTTGTCATACCATTGATCCATATAGTCCTGTTCTCCTCTGAGCTAACAAACATGCCATAGCTTGGATTAAAGACTGCTTCAGAGATAAGCTGAAAGAATTCTTTCTGAAGTCCACCCATGTCAAGACCCTGTATAATAAAATACATGGACAATAATTGGAGTAATCATGCGATATATGGGTAGTCATAATAATCACGTTCACAAACAATGACAAAGTAGTAGATAGGCAGCTCAATTCTTCATATAAAGGGAAGAAAAGATCTCATTGTAGTTCAATTTGTAAATATTTCAAATATGTTTTAAAACTTAAAGGTGGAAACTCACAAAAAATGCTCAATTTTGAGGTATTTGAAAAATAAGCGTTAAAGGTAACCTTATCTGCAGGGCAAAACATGTATAAAGTGAAGTCAGAATTAAAGAATGAACTCAATAACTAGAATTATAAGTTACACATCACCTCCTCATCCAAAAAGAAAATGACTTTCACTGATTCACAAAAGTATAAACCTCAATACCTGAGCATCAAATACACAACTATTCATCACTAATGAAACAAGAACGGAATGAACAAATGCACTTCATTCTCCTGAGCATCAAACGGACGATGGGCTTACCTGTTCTCCTCCTCCGATATACTTGATCTTGAGTGGTTTCTTTAAATCATTCTTCTTGAGTTTTATCTGAGCTAGGGTATCACTGATCAGGTAATCCCTTCTGATTTCCAGGACTAGGAATGGACACATGGCAGCCTTGATGGAATCCTTGAGGTTCGGGGTGAAGCGTCTTCCATCCTTCAAGTATTTCTGAGCTTGGTTTACTCGCTGGAAAGTACAAAATGATATATGATCAAATTTCAATCCCAGCCATCGCCATGTTTTGCTTCAGCAAGAAATTATCCACATTGCGCTGCAGTCAACCCAGGTGCGGTGAATGGGTAACCGGCAAGAATAAAATAATATTATTCCTTGAAAGCACCAGCACTGGTAATTAAGTGGTAGCTTGAGCTAAGGTCGGGGTAAAAATAGTTAAACTATGTATCCTTGGGTCAAAAAAGTGCTATATTAATCCAGCTTTTATTAGTATTATCATTAATATCATTGTAGGGCTATTCCAGAAAAAAAAATGTGTTATTCCAACTCCCTCCATGTGAGACCTTCCTTGCATAAATTATCCCTGGTATCTCAGGGCCGTCGCCAGGGGGGGGTGCGGAGGGTGCGAACGCACCCCCCTTCAGAACAAAAAAAAAAAAAAAACAACCGGAGGGCGGGGGGGGGTAGGGATACTTGAGGGCTCTTTTGAAAAAGATCTGGCCGGCGGGCTATATAACTGCATGAAATTGAGTTAATACGTTGTTTTTTGTGTTTTTGTGTTTTTTTTTCATAAAAAGCACCCCCCCTAGAAAAAAGCTAGTGACGGCCCTGTATCTGATAGACCTCAAAAGAAATTTGAATTTCAGCTGTTTCATTTACAGTTTTTACTGATTTATTTTTGATACTCACCGCCTGATGTAGAATGGCCACCTGGTACTCTCTCCTCATCTGAACCACAGCATCAAGGTGTAACACATGGACTTTAGACTGGAAGATGAATAAAAGAAAATGAAGGTGAATATTATAAACAAGTTTTTATTTTGTGTAGAAAGTAGAGAGACAAAGTAAGAGACAGCAGACAGGAAAGAGAGAAAGAGAAATAGACAGGGATGAAAAACAGAGAAGGAAAGATAGATAAAGACGTTGAAAGGGTGTGATAGAAAAACATGGAAAGAAGGATGAATGAGAGGGATACAGATGGACAGAAAGGGAGAGGAAAGGAAAGAGAGAAAAGGAGATGGTGAGAAAAGAGAGACAGAAAAAAAGAAGTGAAGAGCAAAACAGAGAAAGCCCGAGACAGGTAGGGGATCATGAGGGAGAGCAAGAGAGGGAGAGAGAGAAAATAAGACATGATGAACAAAAAGAAGAGTTGAGAATAAGAAAGAGAGAGACAGGAAATAAATAATTAACTTACAGCTGGATCCAATAAGAATGGGAAATCAAGTAGAGACGATATCGATGGATTGGAGGAGCATTCATCTTTACGCGACTGTAGAGGGAGCCCTGCATTATGCTGCCATCGATGGTATTCTGTCTGATAGTCAAGATCCCTAGATGATAAGGGTCAAAATTTAGAAAAAAATGTAATAGGGGAAATCAAACCCCTGTTAATCTAATCTCATCGTAAGTTTTATTACAAAAAGCAAAGGCGGTCTCTGATTCTTCCTAACTTCTTAATCACACAAACTCATACAAAAAACACAAATTCTTTACAATTTTGGTTTCAGAGTTTGCACTAAAATCACCTCTGGCACACAATTCAATTTATAGCAGATAGGGAACTATATGACACTTTCAATTAACACAATAAATCTACATTGTATCAAGCTTTTTGCAGCATATTACAAATTACTTTAAGCATAATTATCATCATAGCATGAAATACAAAACAAAGTATCAACAAATCCTCTCACTGAAAAGCAATGAAATACAAAGATACATAAAACAAAAGTAAAAAAAAAAACTTATACAAAATCAGGGCTGTTTATCTATATTTGGACGCGTCATGGTCTAGTGGTTCTGACTCTCGCTTTTCAAACAGAGGGTCGTGGGTTTGAGTCCTAGCCATGGTGTGTTTTCCTTCAACAAATTTATCCACACTGTGCTGCACTTGACCCAGGTGAGGTAACTGGGTACCTGCAGGAAGTAATTCCTCAAAAAGCTGTGCGCACCAGAATCGGTAGACTAGCTTAGCCGGGGTAATATAGGAGCGCCTTGAGCACCTAGCAAGGATACGTGCGCTTTACAAATCCTATATCATTATTATATTTCATTCATATTCATAACATGAACAACCCTTGATAAATTCTGAATGAGAAATTTTGGAATTACCTTGAGAGCTGATGACAGTAGAAATCTTCCAACTGTGCAAGACCATTACTTGAACCATGTTCCAATGAGATTTGATTGGCTTCGTATAGAATCTCCATTGTCATGGCAACATGAATCATTCCTTCCGATGCACTGTGATAAAACAACCATTTATAGACAGAAAGCATATCAAATTATATGATTAAATTTTTAAGACAACTAAATACAAATTTTGCTCACATTACAACCCATTACTTGGGACATGATGAATTATATCTTCAAGGAGAAAACTTAAGAGAAAAAAAAATGATAGGGCACTGGAACTCTATGTCTCTGCTATTGTCCAATCAGAAATATACTAAACACTTTTTTAAAATAATGACCACTTTGACCTTGTACTCCTACTTAGATTATCATATGCATACACAAGCCAAGTTGAAATAAATTCTTCAAGCGGCCATTTGGATACCATGGGAAGGACATATTTTTACTGGTGACACGACATTTGCCCCTGCGACAATTGCTCCAAGCTTAATTTTGTCTTAGATGTAGGGTTAGGGTTACAATAGTTCAGGGAAGGGTATAGTCAGGGCTCCACACTAACCCATTTTTTCTACTGGTCCAACCTATTCATGTCGGACCAGTAGATACCCAGTTTTTCAAATTTTTACTGGTCCGAACCTAAAATCTACTGGTCCCAAAAAATTAAAGAAAACATTAAAAAAAGGTGCAAGTTTATTTTTCTAGCCTTTCGTTACCCCCCCCCCCCAATAAAATGAAGGAATGAAGGACAAAAAGAAAGCAAGAAAGAAAGAAAAAAAGAAAGAAAGAAAGGAAGGAAGGAAGAAAAAAAAGAAAAGCTAAAGAAAGGACAGATGAGAAGGAAGAAAAAGAACAAACCAAAGAAGGAAAGGATGGAAGGAAAAAAAATAAAAATGAAAGAAAAGAAAAAAGAGATGAAGGAAAGAAATGAAGCAAGCAATACAGAAAGAAAGAACAAATCAAGAAAGTTGTAAAGGAAAGAAAGAAGAAGCAGTAAAAAAGAAAGGGTAAAAGGAGAGATGGAAAGAAGGACAAAAGAAAGAGAGGAAGGAAGGATTGAAAGAAGGAAGAAAGGAATTAAGGAAGAAATAAAGGAAAGGTAAAATGATAGAAGGAAAGAAATAAAAGGAAGGGAAGGAAAGAAGCAAGCAATATAAAAAAAGAAAAGGTAAAAGAATAGATGGAAGGTAGGAAAAAAAGAAAGACTGAGAGACAAAGAAAGGAAGGAATGAAAGAATAAAGGAGAGAAAGGAAGCAAGCAGTCAAAAAAAGAAAGGAAAGGTAAAGATCTAACAAAAGGAAAAAGGTAAGAACAAGACAGAAGAAAGGAAGGAATGAATGTAAGAAAGAGAGAAAGGGCTGAAAGAAGGAAGAAATAAAAAAAAAACAAGAAAGGGTAAATAAATGATGGATGGAAGGGAGAAAGAAACAAACAATGTAGGAAAGAAAAGGGTAAAAAGAAGGGAGGAAAGAAAGGAAGAAGAGATGAATATAGGATGGATGGACTCAGGAAGGAAGGAAGGAAGGAAGGAAAGGAAGAACGAGGAAGGAAGAAAGAAAGGAAGAAAGAAATAGAGAAAGGAAGAAAAAAACAAAGAAAGAAAGAGAGAAAAATATTTTTTAAAAGGATAGAAAGAACTAATTAAAGAAAAAAAGGGAAATTAAAAGACAGTAAAAAAAAAAAATGAAATAGGGAAGAAACAAAGAAAGATTGAAAAGAAAGAAGGAAAGAAAGATAGGAAGAAAACAGAGGAAGAAAGCTAAAAGTTTTATCCTAAATGATTTATCAGTTTCTTTTTTGGCTCGATTAAAACAGCTACGAAAGAAAGTCAGAAACCAAGTGTATCAACACACACACAAATGCATATGTGGGGCTATATGTATTGAGACGATATCACCCAAAACCCGATCTGTTTGAACCAAAACAGATGTGAAAATATCTCCTTTTACTGCTTACAAATGATAGAGTTATTCCAATTTTTAGGAAATACGGACATTATAAGAGCCTTCCATGAGTATGAACCGTGAATTTTGATAGTTCTGTGAGAGATTTCTGCCAGAGTTTACTTTAGCCAAGCTTCGTTTGAGCAGCCAGTAGAGAAGGTACCATGTGGGTGTGTGGCTGGCTACATGTACACTGCACTGCATGCACTGTACTGTATGCTACTCTAGTAACACGTGCGATTCATTCTGTGTGTATTCTGTGTGTGAATGACAGAATTTAACGCAGGGGAAGTGGTTTGCAGTGAATTTGACCATTTCTGGAAAAGTTATTGGCCCAACAATGGTTTTTATTACTGGTCATGTTGGACCCTTAAATCTTGCTATTTTTGGAAAAATTACTGGCCCGACAATGATATTTTTTACTGGTCATGTCGGACCAGTAAATCTTCCTATTTCTGAAAATCTACTGGCCCGACGGCGATTTTTACCGGTCTGGGACCGTCGGACCGCCGCTAGTGTCGAGCCCTGGTATAGTGGTAAACCCAGGATTGAAGTTGGTCATGCGATTAGTGTGTGGAATTTAGAACGGAGCAATCATCACTGGAGAAAATGCCACAGAACCATTTTTACTACCAGTGAAACAGTCCCCCATGAGCAGCATGAATATGATATTCACATAAAAAAAGATGAAGCATTACTATTACCCTTCTTTGGGCCTCATGATGGACACCATATGAGCTTTCAGAATCTTCAGGAGTCTCTGGAAGCGATCTTTCTCCAAATGAAGCAGGGACTGGATCAGATTAGTCCTAGCACCAGGGACCAGGCGCTTGGCTAGGATCCTACACAGGACCTGGACCAACTCAAAGTTCAGCTCCATAATCGGGCACTCCAGAATGATCAGAAGCTAAAATTATGAAGAAAAAAGATGAATCATTGTGAATGGGAATACCATGTAATAAAGTCATCAAAGAGAGTAAATTCATATTTAAACAAATTTTCTGCAGCAATGATGAAATGAAAGGGTTCCTTCCCAAATTAAACATGGTATTCATGATATTAACTATGATTGGATTAAAATAAGCCATTTTCCAGAGCACTGTCTCTCACTCAAATAGCAAATAAAAATGTTGATGTCTGAATGGGGAAATTATGACATGCATGTTATCTGCTGTCCATGTATGGAATTAGACGACATCTCTTCTTCAAACTACTGATAAATACTTGAAAAATCACTTTCTCATATTCTATTTTTTACAAGAAAGTAAACCTTTAATTATATAACTTTCATGATATTACTTTTGAGGAGAGTAGACACTACACATAATGAATGTTCCTAATTACTTGACCAGTGGCTCTACTGAGGATCAGGCTAGTTTCTTGAGGAAGAATGTAACAGCAATGGCGAGACAGCTAGTTAATATATTCATAGGAATGCATATCTGCTTGACCCAAAACATTGGTAGGCCGTTCCATTGCTTGTCTTACCTGGTTAATACCATGCGGCTGTACTAAGGATTGGTCTAGCTTCTTGAGTAGTATCTCAATGGCATTTGCAAGGCATGTCATGAATCTATCTCTGGGATGTTGGTCCCAAAGGAGATTGTATGCTGTTCTTACTGCTGCTAGGTCCAGCTGGCTGTAGGGATTATTCTCTTCTACCTGATGTATCAAGAAAACATCACAGGGATCATAAAGAGCTCCCAAATTGTATTAAGGAAGCCAAAAAAAAAATGGAGAGAATTTCTTGCCGCATGTATTCTATGATATATACACTTGTATAATTATTCTATGAATGATATTTTGCACGCTGGTAGTGTGCAATGTAATCTGCTAGGCTGTATGGTAAAATTTTCCAAAATAATTTTATTTTATATAAATTATGCTAATTTATGCATAAATCATACTTTTTGCTCTAATTCACTAAATAAAGCTCCTAGAATGCTAATTTTCGGTGAAAAATATTCTTTGTTGCATTCTTAACAATCGCAATTGAGAAAAACTTCGATTTGGAAATCAATTTCGTATGTATTTTATTATTTTATGAATTTCTTTATGTATTTCTCTGTTTTTCAACCTTTTGTTTTTCTTTGTTTTTTTTCACCAGATTTATTGCACAACCTTTTTGAAGCATAATTATGCTAAAATCAATTGATTTCAGCAATTTAAAGTAAAAATAATCATATCTTTATGAATAAGATGAGAAAACTCGATTTGCATTGACTTTGTACACAAAATCACGCTTTGGAACAAACTTTGGTCTCACATGCACTTACAAAATGTTGCGTAATTTCGAAGCCGCTTACGCGGGCATTGTAAATTTGGTCTCAAATGATGCGCGAGACTTTCAAAAGTATACACTCTGCCAGTGGCGTGGTAAAAAAAATTTGCGCGGTGGAATGATCGCAGAAAATGTTAAGGGGGATTGATTCAACCCCCCCCTGCCAGCTTAGGGTTAATTTCATAGCAGTCAAGGGGTTAATTTTGGAAAGAACATCAGAATATCTTACAAAACCAGAAAAATCACAAAATTCTCTACATGAGTAATGTATACATATATGTGGGGCTTTCCAGAAAGGATTTACTTCCATTTATATAAAGTTATGAAAAGTTATAATGCTCTAAAATTATGAATTAATTCATGGTAGTTGGACATATAAAAAGGTTGACTACCATATAGAATTGCCATGTGTATGAAAATATATCTTTTACCCTGAAGCTTGAATTAAGAGCGACATCTGACATGAAGACTGTACGTATGGTATTGAGTAGGAAGGCATCGTCTCCACACTCCTTGTATTGATCAATAATACTCTAAAGAAATAGAGAAAATAGGTACAATGATACAGGTATATATATCAATTACATGAGAGCCATCTCTATTGCCTTATAAAGAACTTATGCTCTAATATGATGACCAACAAGGTGATAGGAAAACCATGAGAACAGCTGAGAGAGTTCTTAGATAAAGGAGATTTGAACTAAAAAGGAAAGAATAGTGGGTATCTAGTCATAATCATGTTATTTTTTGAAAAGATGTCTAGAGTAAGATAACATTGTCACAAATGATCTATGGATATTTTTAAGATAAACATGTCATCAATCAAATCAAAATATAAAAAAATCTTTAAAATCTTAAAATCTTTTCCTAATGTTCCAGAGATACCGCTCATATTATACTCTACTCACGAAAACTAATGCATTAAATAAAGAGGAAGAGAGAAAAAGAATAACCACATACCTGCAGCATATTCAGAGTAAGGTGAGTAAGGGCAAATTCTTGGCCAGTATCCAGGGCTATCTCCAGGGAAAGAGACCTCTCAAACTCCCGGAGGTCTTCGGTCTCTTCAAGTGCTTCCTGGTCAGAGAGGAGCCTCATGGGACTTGGAGCCGGACTGAAGATAGGACTATTATTAGGACTAGCTACAGGACTAAGAGAGGATAGTTGATTGGAGGAGAGGGAAGAGGGGCCACGCCCCGAGGTAAGGCTCAGGGCAGAGCCACTAGAGTTCATCTGGTGGCTGTTGACCATGCTTCCCATTGGGCTAGTCCTGGACCTGGGTAGAAAAGAGACAAAACCTCTCAGGATTAATCTTCTTGATGATGACACTTCATCACCCTTATGTGTAAGTTTCATGAACTAGGTCCATAAAATTTATAAATTATGATGACATTTCAAAAACTTAACTTTAGGTTAAGATTTCGACATCGATTCCCCCAACATGGTCTAAGTTCATTGACCCGAAATGACCTTTAACCTTGGTCATGTGACTTGAAACCAAGGCAGATTGTTCAGTAATACTTGATTACCTTTATGTCCAAGTTTCATGAACTAGGTCCATATACTTTCTAAGTTATGACATTTCAAAAACTTAACTAAAAATTTTGATATTGATTCCCCCAACATGGTTACATGACCAAGGTCAAAGGTCAGTTCAAGGTAGAATGTTCAGTAATAAATGTCCAAGTTACATAAAATAGGTCCATATACTTTCTAAGTTATGATGTCATTTAAAAAAACTTAACCTTAAGATTTGATGTTGACGCTGCCATGGCCATCAGTAAATCGGCGCCTACTGTCTTGCTCTGCTATGCAGGCGAGACAATAACAGCTCAACATGGTTTAGTGAGTTATTACCTAATTCTACTAACCT
This sequence comes from Lytechinus variegatus, assembly GCF_018143015.1. Taxonomy (NCBI): domain Eukaryota; kingdom Metazoa; phylum Echinodermata; class Echinoidea; order Temnopleuroida; family Toxopneustidae; genus Lytechinus; species Lytechinus variegatus. Next base: position 15,422,953 of record NC_054743.1, on the reverse strand, counting down.
ATAATGAAGGTTGACTAAATTGTCATAGCTACCACGTAGGCTCAAATTCTCCTGGCTGGAGCTAAGGCTATGTGAATGAAGCCCACCCTCAAAGTTCATTGACCTTCCAGAGTTCCTCCGTAGACTCGAGTTAGATCTTGACATCAGACTTTGACTGACATCATCACCTGATCCAGTCATGTTACCTGATAAGAATGATGAAATTTGATGTTATACATGCCTGTGTGCCATCTAATTTTTTTTTATTAATTGTTTCCTTTTTTAATTTAAAAAAATTACATTTAAAAAGGAGATTATTTCTAAGATTACTTATTACATATAAATATTATATTATACATAGATTTTCATTCTGAATTTTTACCCTTATCCATATGGAACCCTTATACTTACAGCCAAGTTATAAGAAATGAATATGAATTCATTTCATTCTCGAAAGTGCTGCATGACTCACAATTAACATTAACACAACACTATTTATTTGTCATTAGAACATGCTAATCAGCTTTTCTCACACAATTATGACTTCTGGGGCCCGTCTAACAAATAGTTACGATTGATCCGATCAATCCAATCAATCAATCGCAACTATGGAATGCCAGTAAAGTCAACATACAAATTCCATATCTGTTAAAAAAAGACTAGATATGAATGTATATCCATAAATTCATTGATTTATTGACAATGTGGTGTGATCTCCTTCGTTTACAAAGGACATTTTGCAAATTTCCTGTAGAAAGAATAATGATACTGATGGATTTCCATAGAGTTACATTGATTGGATCAATTGTAACTCTTTGTTAGACGGGATCCTGGCATACCAATATATCAAAACAAATTCCATTCATGTGACACTACTATCAACATTTCAAATGTTGGTGATACTACAGAATCATTGGTATTTAACTTAAAACAAATAAGCCATGAAATTAGACAATACGAACCATTCCTATTTCTGGAAGATCCATCAACCCATGGCATATCTGTAGCATCTCCCGTCTGTAAGCTATGATCACTTCCCCATCGAAGCACATCCCCTCCTTGTCTGACTCCTCCTTCCCTCTGACCTCTCACAAGCTTCCCAAGTGACCCTGTCCTCTGGGCCAGCATGGAAGGATTCGACCCTGGTCTTGCACCAGGCAGCCTTCCGCTCGGAGGTAGATTGCTGGTAGATGACGATTGTCTTCCCGTTGGCGGTTTACGCCTAAGCTTCTCAGTGAGTCCATTCTTGGCTAGTGACGCAGAGATGTTCTGCCCACCGACCAGTTTCTCAAGGTCTGATTTGGAATGTCTTCTACTTGGTAAATTCTTACTAGAGTCAGTAGAATCATTGCCAGTAGCGATTGGGAAAGACTCTGACTGAGGTACGTCTTTGAAGAGAGTGGCAAACGGTGACGAGGAATAGAGGGTTTGGAGGAAAGACTTGACTTTACCGTTTTTGGTCTGGAAGACATCTTCTGGCAAGGCGCGGCCAACAAACTTCTCTGAACTACAGAAGTATAATCTATTGAGAAAGAAATAAATTTTTGTGCATCTGCATCAGTATTCATCATTTCATATCTCGGAGCAAATTTGCACTGCACTGCATAAATACAGTCACATTTAATTTGTGAAGTAAACTGCTAATTAATGCGTTTCTTACTTTTTTTTTATTATAATTAATAACAGGAGCCGTTTTCAAACTAACTTTATCAGAGAACTCACTGCATTCTAAAAGTATCCAGCAAATCAAATCAGTATAGTGTTGGGAAAAGTTCACCAATCATACAAAGGAACTCATGAGATAAGTAAAACAAGGAAAAGAAAGGATTTTGAGCATGTAAGAAGAGAAAAAATATAAATTTGACTATCAGCATTTCAGAAAAAAAATCAAAACAAATGGTAATGTTCTTTCTCCATTTCATCAAGTAGGAAGACAGAAAAAGGATGATTGGAAGATTGAAATGCGGTGAATGAGAGAAAGATGTGTATAAAATCAAACAGTAGCTAACCTTTGACTAGAGGCAAGTTGAATGCTGATGATGGCAGCTACATCGGCAGTCATCCGGATTGCATCTTTAGAAGAACGGCAGAATTTATTCCTACATTCTGATCTCCCACATCCATCAGTAAGCTGGTAGTAATACCTAATATCAAATAATAAAAGTTATATAATATCAAATTTTGTTCACCCAGGGTAGCCACTTCAGCTGTAAGCAGGCCCCTGCATTAATTTTACCCTTCTTCATCCTGGCACCCCGAACACTCAAAAGAAGGCAGAAGGTACTAGTCTTATAATCCTTTGGTGTGACTCCACTGAGAATGGAACCCATGACCTCCAGTTCAGGAGGCTGCTGTAATCATTGAACCAACGTGCTAGGCCCAAATGATTTTAGTCATGACTCATCAATTAAAAGCATAACTTATGGTATTATGCTCAAAACACAAATATGCTACAATCTCAATCTGAAAATTGTTCAACTCGATCCAGGCCATGCACTTTCACTTGTCAGAAAACATGATTTAGTCTCTTGTAAATGTTTTCTTCTCGGAAATGATTTTGGCAATAAAAAATTAATATATCCGAATACTTAGTAGAGATGACTGGAGTAAAAATATTGATTTAATGTCATATCATTATTAATATATAAACTATAATTCATATCATAATTATTATTATTTGATTGACATCACCTGTGCCTGTGAGAGGTTTTGATTATCAAATTTGATGCACATATGTAAAAATGCTAACACCAAGACACAACATGCATGGTTTACCATAAATTATGTTAAGCTTTCATTTATACATTATTTGGTTGACGTCACCTGTGCCTGTGAGAGGCTTTTGATGATCAAATATGATGCACAAAAATGCTAAACCAGTACACAACATGCATGGTTTACCATAAATTGTGCAAAGATTTCAATTATACTGCAAATGTTTTTATCTAAGTGAGCATGACTTCCAAATGAAAGGCTCACTGCATGTAATTAATATGGAGAAACAAGGCTCGCTGCTATGCTGATAAAACCTTGTTTCTCAAAATCTGAATAGTTTGATGACAGCTCAGAATCTAGATTTTAGAGTTATAACACAGGTAGCAACTTTCTGTTGCCTCGAAAGAGTTCTTCACAGGAATCCGAAGACTGTTTTCACACAATATGGCCCGAATTCACAAAGGTGGTTTTGAAAACCCATGGTTGAATCTGTGGTTTATGCAGATTTCCTGCATAAATTGCGCTTAATTTAGCGCATATCAGGCGCGTTTGTAAGAAATGTCCAATGCTGATGCGCGATTTTGTTTCAGTGCGCCAAATTGACGCCTGTTTCCATGGTTGGATACGCTATTTTATTCATGAGTCCACTGTTTGAAGAGTGGACTCATGAATAAAAACAATGGGCTTATGAATAAAACAGCGTGGATAACCATGGTAACAGGCGTCCATTTAGCGCACTGTGACAAAAGCGAGCATCAGCATTGGACATTTTTATACACACGCCCGATACGCGGTAAAATAAGCATAATTTATACAGGAATTCTGCATAAACCATGGACTCAACCGTGGGTTTTCAAAACCACCTTTGTGAATTCAGGCCTATGAGACTGCCACCATTGCTATATTTTTAACATACAGCATTTTCTAAGCTGCACTAAATTTGTTTTAATTTTAAGATGTGAGGTGTGATCAGCCCAGGCACAGTGTGTAAGATATCCTACCTCTTGATAAGTTGTTCTAAGTAATGCTTTGCTTTAGATCCTGTTGTATTAGGCGCATCGTAGCTCCTTGGCAGTTCAGCTTCCTGTACAGAAAGGTTGCTGTCAGATAATGCAGCAAGGTTACTGGCACTAAGATTCCTACAACGAAAACATAATCAAAAGACAAATAAAGTGAAACCTGTATATTGACTGGCTGTTTCATATGTATTTTTTATCCATATATAATATATACGTTGTTTGTACATTTGCGTTTTTTGTCAATTTATATGTCTTTTTTTTTACCTTGTACTAGTATTTACAATTTAGTCTTTGGCTGATAACAAATGTTTTTTTGATGTATCAATAAAGTTTATTATTATCATTTTAACCTGTATATAAAGACCACCAAAGGGAGACAAGAAATGTGTTTTTTTATGAGTAGGTGGTATTCATGGACAGGTAGGTTTCTGTTATACATATTTCAAAGGGGTAAACGGAACAAGAGAAACAAGCATTGTGGTCTTTATAGAGAAGTACATGTAGTCCTATACAGGTGGTCACAATACTGGCTTGATTGTACCATTCAATCTAATCCAGTCATAAGGCCACCACACACCTTACGACCCGACTGGTCTCCGACTGTCTTGGTACTGAGATGTGACGTCACAGCTCTTGTCAGCTTGAGAGTTGCAGACCGATCACAGACAAGTTGCAAGGAAAATCATAAGGATCCTTATGACTAAATCGGAAGCTCAATCCAACTTCCAGCCAATCAGACAGCAGAGGTGCAAGACGCAAATATGGAATACAACGCGCATACGCAGTAGTAAGCGCCATTTTCTCAGTTGCTATGGCAAAAACCATAGAGCGCATACGTGAGTCGCAGACAGCATGGTAGTCAGATCGCAAGGGTGCAGTGTCAAGGCTTATGACTACTTTGCGATTCATCTCTATTCACTCAGTCGCAAGCCTGCCGTAGACCAGTCGGGTCGAAAAGTGTGCAGTGGCCTTATTCTATCTATACTATGGTTTTGGCCTCGTCGCGCCGCTGCGTCCGCCGCAGAGATTTCCTTGTGAGTGCTCTATCAGCTGCATTTCTTCTCCGATCGTCTTCAAATTTGGCATGAAGGTTGAGTATGGTATAGCAAAGAAGCCTATTGATTTTGGTGTGGGTGGAGGTCACATGGTAAGGTCAAAGGTCATTTTCAGGTCAACATTAAAGTTTACATGCAAAACTCTCTTATGACACCTAACTCCGTAACCGTAAGTCACTTTTCAACCAAACTTGGATGATAGATGGACTTGGGGGACCTGCATGTTATGCTGCAGTCAGAGGTCACATGGTAAGGTCAAAGGTCATTTTCAGGTCAACGTTAAAGTTTACATGCAAGACTCTCTTATGACACCTAACTCCACAACTGTAAGTCACTTTTCAACCAAACTTGGATGGTAGATGGATTTGGGGTACCTGCATGTTATGCTGCAGTCGGAGGTCACATGGTAAGGTCAAAGGTCATTTTCAGGTCAACGTTAAAGTTTACATGCAAGACTCTCTTATGACACCTAACTCTGCAATCGTAAGTCACTTTTCAACCAAACTTGAATGGTAGATGGACTTGGGGTACCTGCATGTTATGCTGCAGTCGCAGGTAACACGGTATGGTCAAAGGTAATTTTCTGGTAAACGTTGAAGTTAATATGCAAGACTCTCTTTTTCCGTAACCATAAGTCAATTTTTAACCACACTTGGATGGTAGATGGACTTGGGGGACCTGCATGCTAGGGTCATTGTCGCCATAATTGTATTTTTTTGTCAAATTTCTGTGTGAGCTCTAGATATCGCAATGACGGATGATGCGGTGGGTTCAGGGGATACATGTTCTCGGCTGCACGACCCGCCGAGCATCTCTAGGTAGACATTTGGTATAGCACTTTTTCCATTCAGTTACAAAGCACTGCGCACACATGCTACTCCATGAATGGGCCACTAAGTTCTGAAATTCATTCTGAGAGGAAATCATCTCTCACTTTTTTTTTTTCAAATTTTAAAATGTGACTGTGTAGGTGGCACTCATATCCCATGTAATATCTAAATTTGCTTTCAAGGCTGTGCATATACATGCAGAAGGGGTAACAATAAAATATGTACTCCCTATAACACTTTATAATTTTAATCATAGATTTAAGCTTCAAAGCTGTATGAAATGTGTTACCCTACACATGGATCGAGTCAGATCCCACCGATCTGTTAACATTCGGATTAAAAATTACACATCTAACTGCTCATCCAAACGACTCTCCTTGGGTAGAAAGTCAATACACAATACAAACATACCTCTTCAAGTCTGTGAGTTTGGCTAAACTATTTGATCTAGCACGTCCATCTATCAGGATACTATCAAAAGATCCTCTCCTTTCACTCCCCTCTAATTTGGGCTGACTGGTTGAAAGCTGCCTGCAAAACACAAAAATGAAAAATACAAATCCATGATGAAATCTAATTCTATTGTTCTCAGCTGTAATTAATACAATGGTTTCATTTGTTTGTTTTTTTCCAAGACCACCATAGCTAGACTGATCACTTCTGTACGTGGGAAAGATAAAAACAGCTATGTTTCTTGTTCATTCTTAAAAATTCAAATACTCAACTACCGGTAACTGTTATTTCTGCACTCGTCTGCACAAATCTAGTGTTAGAATACAATTAACCTTTCAATTACCTGGCAAGTTTCAGTGGACCTATTCGTGGTGGTTTGTTGATGGTTACATCATTAGGGATACTCTTCTTCCTGATGGCCCCTGGTCCAATGGGTGGCCTTCTACGGCTAGCCAGCGTCTCTCCATGACCATTCATAATGAAAGGCTAGCTAGTGAGCTCTGTTTATGTCACAAGGTTTGGATGAGTGACATGCTGTAATGTAAGAGATACACAAAGGCAAGAATATTTAATGATTAAGAATGCAAATGCTGTGTTTCTGAACAAATGTGTGTGTGTGTATTTGAGTTTTGTCAGAGGTGTATCAATCAGATATGATTATTTACGTCTGGACCAACGTTTAACGTCACCATCCGAAAGACGTGACCAGGGCTTGAACCTAAAACCTCTGCATCAATTTGTAACTTCTCCACAGCTCGGATTACAGGCATACGCCACAACGCCCAGTTATTTTTAAATCAATAACTTGTATCAAGTAGACATTACTAATTTCCAACCAGATGCACAGTTGTGTATATTATATGTCACTGTTTATTCAAATAGATATGCATTTATCAAGTTGGAGCCCATTGTCTTTAAATATTTGAAATAATCAAACCATTTATGGTACTTCATCATCCGCAACATCATCAAGCCCACAGGTAGGCATTGCCGTTAACATCATGTGAGTTTCTGTTAACATCATGTATATTCATATCGACAATGTATAAGCAGGAAGTGGTGGGCCTTATTTAATTAGACAGCGAATAATTCAATATTGGAATACTTTGATAGGGTCACATGGAATCATCAATATGAGGTAAGTAATGAATGGGCATTATCCTGGTTTAAGTCACCACTCCATTCACTACTGTTTATTTCGTCAGCGGCGGTGACTTCTTTCATCTTCCATTGACTTTGTACATGTACACAACGAGTGCACACACACCGACACACACGAGAAGAGGGGTGACTTATTTCAGGTTAAGGCCGATGAATGCACTGTGCCGTTTCTGTCTCGCCAATTAGGGGGCAGACTACAGGGCAATCCTTTCGTTGGTCAACATAAGTTGCCATCTTGGATGACGTCATCATCCTTACACTTCAAGTTACAGACGTATTTACCAGTCGCTATATATCGCAATTTGTGCCGCTGCTTTGCGCTTGTAGATGTGCGTGCATTCGGAACTTGTCACTCGCATTGATTGACCAAGATATCAAAAAAATTAATCGGAAAGCCTTGATAAAACTGAAAGCACAACTCGTTGACGGCTACCATATTTTCCTCTCCGGCAAAAAATTAAAAAAAGAAAGAATAACCCGGAGAATAAATCATCGGTAACGTATATTTTCAATATTTTATAGATTTTACATAGTATCAATAGAAAGATTAGAGTCTAACGAAAATAGTGGGCCTTCGTTCAAGATATGTCATTTTGTATTTAGTATAAGTAAAAGAAATTAAAAATCTGGACAAAACCCGCCCTCCGTCGAATTGTCGACCCAGATTACACATGCAGGCTCACTAGATTCTAGTATGGTCAGTTCCCCCATGTCTGTGCGGTCTCCCAAGTCTGCGCACCTGCGCATCTGCGCGATTCTAGTAAAAGAAGATACGCAACGAGCACGAACTTTACACATGCAATGCATACACAGGTATTCTTAAACAAATCCGACTCAAAATGGTGGAAAAATAATGAATTCAGGGCATTTCATGTGACGGCCTCAAAATGCAGCCTTTGTCATCAAAATCCCCGAATCGTGTGCAAAGTGAACGAGTGCGCAGACATGAGCTGGGGTGCCATTTTTTTTCAATCTGAAAATGACTGCCCGAGGTTTTTTCCAAGAAAATCATATATTTCTTTCAAATTTTTATGAGATATTTGGCACACTAACTCATTATGATGTAAGGAACATTATCAACTGAAAGATTTTGTGAAATAAGAATAAATTCATGTTAAATCTTAACTCAAATTGTTAAGTGCGCAGACCGTCATAGATGTAGTAGTACCGTCGGGGAACATGGGGAATAGGCATGATAGGGATTATAGTAAAATGTCAGAAATTGTTAAATAAATCCCCAGAAACGACGGTTATTCCTGTCTAGCTAGGACCTAGGTGAGGCTAGGAGTAGCCTGGGGCGTTTTGGGGAGTGAAAGTTATATACTGTACGTATGGAGTCACTCCCCACTAACGCCTGGGATTCCTCCCTATACTTCCCCACATACGGGTACAAAACCAGAAACTTTCGCCCCCGAGAATTCTACTTTCCCTCTAAAAGATCTAGCCCTTAAACATGTACATGGGGTCCAACTTCATTTCCAACATTTCAGCGATATTGATTTCATTTTTAAAGAAGAATTCATTAAAAAAACGAGAGATTTGTTTTGAAAAGATGGAAAGAGCTTACTTCCGTGTTTACGTCGCCATCTTGATTTCTTTGTCTTCCGCTTGGCGACAGCACGCAAATCGCGGGATTTGCGTGCTGTCGCCAAGCGGAAGACAAAGAAATCAAGATGGCGACGTAAACACGGAAGCTCTTTCCATCTTTTCAAAACAAATCTCTCGTTTTTTTAATGAATTCTTCTTTAAAAATGAAATCAATATCGCTGAAATGTTGGAAATGAAGTTGGACCCCATGTACATGTTTTAGGGCTAGATCTTTTAGAGGGAAAGTAGAATTCTCGGGGGCGAAAGTTTCTGGTTTTGTACCCGTATGTGGGGAAGTATAGGGAGGAATCCCAGGCGTTAGTGGGGAGTGACTCCATACGTACAGTATATAACTTTCACTCCCCAAAACGCCCCAGGCTAGCTAGGAGTAGGAGAGGTGAGGTTAGCGCTAGGCGAGGCCGAGAGGAACTCAGTCACAACTCCCGACCGGGCCGGACCCGGGCAATGCCCCCGCGCTGCATGCACAGGCATTGACTTGTCCATGTTGTCGGCGTTAGTTAGTGACGGTTTGCCTATCGTCTGATATCGATCATCGCTTGTAAATTGTAATTTGTTACTCGCAATTATCAATCTTAAACCATGATTACAATTTACGTTTTTGAACGAGCATCACTGTCAAATGATTTTGATTATTTCTCAATCAAGTATGGTAACTTACCTGTTCAAAATGAACTTAAATGAGGAATAAATGTACACTCAACTTCGTACTGGCTGTCTCTGTTTGTACACGGTGAAATAATGCATTGCATTGCGACATGGTGACTAGCCTATTTCCAGTATAATGATTGGTAAAAAAAAAGGATTTTCATTCTCACTGCCTTTATTTCAACATACGGTACTAAGAAGCTAATTAATTATTCATTAATTATTATATCAAATAAATATAATATCCTCATGTAGATTTACATTTTTTGAAGTGCAACAAAGGATTCTAATAATGATATCAAATATCAACCGACTGTAAAGTAAACTAGCATTAGGAAAGAACAGAAAATGAAAGAATACATAGTTTACATTACAATAGATAAGAAAAGAATAGAAAGGCCATAAAAGTAAAATGGAATAAGCTAGAGAGAATATATAAGGAAGTAAACCATAACAAAAGAACAGCAATATATAAAAAGGAAAAGGAAAGGAAAGAAATGAAAGGGAAGGCTAGGACGGTAGAAAAAGGGGGCGGGGGGGAGGAAAAAAATATATAAAAACGACAAAACAAAAGGTAAATTTGAAACGAAATAGAAAAAGACTGATGAATTACATTTGAAAGAAAAAAGTAAAAAAAACGCAAGAGTAGCACCCCTATCACCCCAGCTTCCCAAGGACATGGACTGGCTTGGGGCTCACTATATATTATATAACCTTTAAAAAAGGGCCGGGGTGGAAACTAAAGAGAACGAGAGGAAAAGAAGGGGAAAAGGCAAATGAAAGAAATACAGACAAAAAAAATAAAATAAAAGCTAGGTACAAATGAAGGATTTTGTTTTAAAAGAACAAGAAAAATGCCTACATCAATAGTAGTAAAATTATAGGCATAAAGCGAGCACTAGCAAAAAAAGGCCTGGGTGGGTACTTAGATTTGGTTTAGACGGGGATGTGCGGCTGAAGGTTCAAAACCCAGGATATTTACGGGTCATTGTGGCTAAAAGAGTACCAATTGATTAAGGATCTATTACAATTTGACAAGAAAAAAAAGATAGGAGAATATGGACCCAGTATCTAAAAATTGGGGCCGTGTTTAGGGATTTACATGTCCAGCATAAAACCATATCCCATGTAGGGATTTCTTCCAAAAAAGGGACCCATTCCAGAGGCATAATACCTTATTTCGTGACTACCCCCCCCCCATGCACCCCGGGAAAGGGGTAAACATTTTGGCTTACCCACACCGTGGCCACACCCCTACAAAAAATATGTATCATGACTGTTTGGGTTTCCCAAGGGAATTCTAACCTTTAGGGCCTATAGTCCAGAGTAAGTCCGACCGGCCAGTGGATCCTGACATATAGAGTGGCGTACCTGGGAGCAGAAACTGACTGTGCTCCACTTGGGCACCACTGCATGGCGATCACAAAGAGGAGGGGTCATTTTACCCCAGCCGCTGCTTTCCCTATATATATGTCGTTGTGCTTTTTGAACAGCTTTACTTTATGTGAAAGTAGAATGCTGTAGTTTTGAACAGATAGGCTAGGCCTATACATTTGAAACATGAAGGCTGCCTGATTTTTTAAAAAAAATCCCAGAAACACGTACATGTATATATTTATTCTGACGGTGATACCCCCATGACAGAGCCCTCTTGACCCCACCAGGGACCCAAAGCCCAAAGGTGGTTCCGTGCACCACTGGCGTACAGAATGAGGAGCGTGGGGCGTCACTCATGGACCTACCGAAATTTAAGAAAAGAACGGTATCGAAAAGGAAAGAAAATGAACTGAAAAGGATAAAGTGTGATAAAATCAGCTGAATATTTGTAAAGGCTACCAAAAATTATAATTAAAAGCTCAAAGTATTGCTCACTCGCAGCTCTTTTAAAGTCATGCCATTAACGCAAAAAATGCCCCGCCCCTTATTTGTTTTCTTCTTTTTTTTGCTCACTACCCATACCCCTAGTTACTGAAACTTGCGCTTTAATAATGATAATAATCCGCTTTTATATAGCGCTTAATCCATCGGAACGACGTTTCTAAGCGCTTTACAGATATATTACCCCGGTCATCGGATTCAATCAGTCATTCCCGCACACAATGTGTGCACATCCTCCACTCCCTGGGGAGTATTCCTTTACAATCATACGTTGTGATATTTTATAAAATGAAAAATCTTGTCCGCCTCTGCTCCAACATTTCATCTTGCCCCCGCCCCCTATTAAAAAAAAATCAATTTGCCGCTACTGTTAGGGAGTACATGGGGGGGAAGGGGTAAACACCAGGAAGGATTCTAACGAACAACAAAGGCTTTAAAAACGGGAGGGATGCAATAATTGCCACTCAGTGCTCCCCCACCAATTTCTGAAGGGGGCAATTTTTGTGCTAGTCCCAAGCCCTATGCACAAAATTTTTACTTAGATCGATCCCACTGCCAATGATGCTATATGCGGGGTGGGGTGTCGGTATAATATTCATTCCCCACTTTGGGGGATCCCTATATCGAATAAGAAAGAATCACGCAGTGTCAAAGTCCACCCGTCCTAGATTCGGACCAACCTTTTGTTTTATTGCCGTTGCTTTACAATTTAAAGATTTTGAACCCGCCCCTCTCATCGTTAGTAAACAGAAAACCTATACCCTTTGACCAGCTGTTATTTACAATTAAAAACTCAACTGCCCCAGATAGAATTAAACATTTTGATCATGTGTTTAGTCATGGAAATTATCAAAGTTTTTTGGAGGGAAGAGCTTGATAGCTTCTCGACCAGGAGATCTTTTTCCCTAGTTTTTTTTATCATCACCCCCAACAATATTAAGTCCTGAAGTTATGTTTCCAGGATTTGCACATATTGTGAAATGTCATGACTGCGAGTTGCAAATAAAAAAAATAAAAACAATTTTCTGTGCCCCCGTTTATCAGCTGCTGAGGTTATAGTTATGCTACTGATTTTAGCTCTCAAATTCACCCCCCTACACACACACACAAGAGAAAATAAAACAATGAACAACAAAAAAATCGATCGATAAATAAATATTAAAAATAATCATAACAGTCCATCAATAAAATGTATTTCTATGAAATAGAATAGGGTCTACTTCTAAAATAGGGAGATAAAATTTACAAATTACGTTGGTCGAAAAAATAGAAATCAAAAAGGAAAATCCCTGATGACCATGAGCCAATGCAGCATGTCATAATTATTTCAACTTACCGATTTTAACATGTTTTACTGCTCCCCAAGAATAGTCGTACTCTTCTGACCCGCAAAAAATATCCCGTACCCCGGTCTCACTCTCTCCATTCAGATTTTCTTCAATCTATCCTTTCCCCTTTGCATTTTCTTCACCTTTTTTTTTTTTTATCTTCCCGCGTTCTCTACTTTCCCTCTCTCTTTTTCTGCTTCGTTTTATATTCTCTCTTCCCCCTTCCTTTCTTTTGGTCCTCTTCTTTTTCATTTCCTTATATATACCCTTGCACCCCAAACCAGTGCCGTATACATTCGTAATTCCGAAGCTTCGTTATTCCGAAGGTTCGTTAATCCGAACTCGAAATAAGGTTCGTTGTTCCGAAGGTTCGACAATCCGAAAACGAAATGAGGTTCGTTGTTCCGAAGGTTCGTTAATATACGCAAACAAAATAAGGTTCCTTTATCCGAAAACGAAATGAGATTCGTTGTTCATTTCGTTTTCGGACTAACGAACCTTCGGAATTATTTCCTTTTCGGATTAACGAACCTTCGGAATTACGCCACAAATGTTCGGATTAACGAACCCTTTTTCGTTTTCGGATTAACAAACATCGAGGTATAGGCAATTTACACGCTTCGGAATTACGAAGTGTAACCCAGCAGTGCAAGTATCTACGAGAACCCCAGCAGGATGTCAACCCCCTCTCCCCTCCCCCCCTCCCCTACGTTGGCGATAGCTCTGATTGTCTCGGGCTTGTCTTCACCACCCTGGGCCAGCTCCATAAAAACTAATGGTAACAAATGGAACCACGATCATGATTGGCTGCTGGGCCAATTGCCTAAGTTACCAGTAATTGTAACTCTTTTATGAAACTGGTCCCTTGACTTTGATCCGATCCTGATGGTCCGACCTTTTTCATCATTCGATCTATGCTCATCCGGAAATCACATCGTATATAAATATGGACTTTGGACAATTATATCCTTCATTATTTTAGACGAGATAAAAAGGTAGTAATGCAATCGTTTAGTGTTTGATGCTATCACAAATGTCTTTCTCCTATTCAGCAAAATCTCCGTTTCGGATCATATAAATTCGATTATCTTTATAGGAGGAAAACCCAGTAATCTTAATGATATAATCTTTTCCGGAAAATCAATTTAAACGTCAATTACCAGGGTAAAGCATAAGGGAAAACATAACTTTTAAAACTTAGTAAGTGAATCATTTTGTTCTAGAATAGGAACCGAAGTAAAAATAAATTAAAAAAGCAAATAAATATTGCTTTGAGCACCCTTTTTTCAGGAGGATTTGATTGATACCGCACAGGCACAATATCCGGCACAATATACAGAAATGACTTTAAAGGAGATGGGAATGAATATATTTCTATGAAAAGAACATAAGGAGATACCGACAACATGAATAAAGAACAACAGAAAATGGAAAAGAATTGAATTTAGACAAGGATTTATTTCCGTTATGGCAGAAAAAATCCACCTATATAATTCGAATAATGTCTGCCTTGTGTATTATACGTGGAGGTAGACATGGCTTTAATACCTCGGTTTGAAGTGCATCGATATCAACCTATTTCAGTTATCAAATTTAAAATACAATTACACTCAGGTCTATAAGGTAATAATAGGTTCGTTACATCGATGAGCTCACGTGCAGTTCATCACATCCGCTATAATAAGGAATTAAATATAATACAGAATATGTTTCAACAAAAATCATGAGACCACTAAAATAAATGCTGATTGGTCGATACAAATCCAGACAATAACTGTCATTGACATCCGAAGTTAGTCCTCATCAAGATAAAATCTTGGGTTCTTATAAGCTCAATTGATTGCACAAGGGGATATGGGAAGAAGTGCCCCTCCACTTTATTACCGCCTTATCCCTTTGACCCCATAACATTGTGAAGCTAACTGAAATATAATTTAGTAAATATGTAGACAATATCTGCCAAAACATTTTTTACAATCTGCAATGTGAGGATATTCCAGTTTAGCTTTATTTCTCCTGCCTCTTATTGAACGAATGTTTGCAAATGATTTTGTAGAATCAAGCCATTACCATATACTACGTTCATCAAAGTATATGATGTTACTGTTCCTTACCGTAATGCTTCAGAATACATAAACAGAGGGTCGTGGGTTCGAATCCCAGCCATGGCGTAATTTCCTTCAGCAAGAAATTTATCCACATTGTGCTGCACTCGACCCAGGTGAGGTGAATGGGTACCCGGTAGGATTTTTCCTTGAACGCTTTAGCGCCTATTAATATGGCGGCTCAGCTACAGCCGGGGTAATAATATGATACCAATTATCAAAGCGCAGTAGAGTATGCACATAGTAGCTGCGCTATATAAATGGACCTATTATTATTATTATTATCATAGATTATATTCATACTTCCTTTTTTCAATTCCAGTCCATCATCATCCTTATTGATTGGAAAGAAAGTCGTCATGATAAACCACATCGGTAAAAGCTGACTCCAGACCGACCAAACGTTATTACCAAGTACGTCGGTTTGGAGTCGATTTAATTGGTGTGACCCATCAATCACATCCTGTTAAAGGTCATACTTATTTTGCATTAGCTAGTTCTTTGGTATAGTAAGTATTGACCTTCCGGTCATCCGTTCCATAGATCCCATGTACGGACATGTCTGGTGAGTACTTGGACGCCTCGGTGACCCTACCAAGGGTTTCAGCCATGGTCCTGGTGAAGTGTGGGGCGTTGCCGCAACAGAGCCCTATGTAGGGTATTTTCAGCTTGACACATTGTTGGGTAAACTTGACGACGTCTTCACGAGAGCATAAGAGACAGTCGAGGTTGTCGGGGAAGGCTCGCTTACCTGGTGGGATCAAAAGAAAACAATTGGTGTCCAGAGATACCAAGTGCAAGAAAAAATGTCAATTTTTTCAGCCTCTTGTCTTTTCTTCATTTTTGGCCTATATTACATTGTGGCGTCGGTTTAGAGGTGTGATTGTGAAATTATGAAGTTTTTTCTTTCCATGACATATCAATGGTTCAACAAAACAGTAAATGTATTGAAAAAATGCACGTCAAAAGACAATGAACAGCTGGAAGGTCATTGTCGAAAATTGGTAAACCAACTCGGGGTGACGAAAAATTGCAAATATTTCGTTTGTACAGACTCAAGGAATAAACTGATGTTTTGGATTAATATTCGACAAAGACTTCTTGGTTGCTCAATGTCAATGATTGTCATGAAGAATACTTGACAATATACTTTCTATGTTTTTAAAAGCATTCTGCGTCACGGTGCAACAACTTCCTATTAACGCAGATCGTAAGGAAGATGCATTAAGCAGCTTCCCACTAAGGTTGTGGATTCAAGTCCCAGTATGAGGCGACTTACCTGTCCACGGATCAAGAATGGTTGTGAAGGTGGGTTCTTTGAGGGTCGTCCTGTAAGGCACTGGTACTGCAGCTAAAGGAGCCTGAACAGACAAGAATGACAGACTTCAGATCAATTCCCTCGTCAATTATAGTATTCCTATGATATATTGGAATCGAGTCATTATCGGTATACAGGACTGGAACAAGTAAGAGAACCACACTTCCCCCATCGGGCGATTATTCCCCGACGGAGGCTGGATATTGGTAGAGTACTCCGCCTATCTGGGCGATGTATATTTCACATTCCTTTTCTATCAATGATGTAAGATCGACGTCATTTATTACAATCCTTTAAAAGACCTACCGGTTTTGCTATATTTGTCCAAGGAGTCCATGATTTGACGAAATAGAGACTGGGGGAGACAGGGACAATTTTCAGAAGAAAGTCACAATAAACAAAGATATTAACTTTTTCAACGGGAATCTTTTCTTAGTACTTTATTGTGATCCTGGAGCCGGGCCCTTTACCGCGTAAAAATGATCATTATTTTGTCCTTGGTCTAGGATAGTAATTGGCCTTGTCCCTAATCTTGGTCTCGGACAGTCAGGCTTTAACCTTGTCTTTGACATTGGTCTTTTGACAATCAGGCTTTGATCTTGGTCTCGGATAGTCAGGCTTTAACCTTGTCTTTGACATTGGTCTTTTGACAGTCAGGCGTTAACCTTGTCCTTGACATTGGTCTTTTGACAATCAGGCTTTGATCTTGGTCTCAGACAGTCAGGCTTTAACCTTGTCTTTGATCTTGGTCTCAAACAGTCAGGCTTATATTTGTCCTTGAACTTATGGTCTTTGCATCGGACTATAGCTAGCTTGACCTTCTCCCATGTCTCTTAGGCTTTCCGGTCCTGCGCACTAAGCTGCCACAGATGGGCCCGATTAGGCTAAGTAAACTATATTACCCCAATGTTAGCCTCCACAGCTCTCTCCAAGTATGGTATCATCGACACTGGTCCAAGAGTGCAGTTGAATCCTACGACATCAGCTCCTGCAGCAACCAGTTTACGAAGAGCTTCGTTGACCTCGACACCATCGGCAGTGGTCTGCCCACCGTCATCCTGCTTCTGAGTGTAATGAGATGCGAAGGTTATCACCGCTGGAACACCTAATAACATATTTACATGAATGGGAAGACATGACAGTCACCACAAAAGGGTCATCTAAAACCGATTACAAAACAATGCACTTTAAAAACGATATACTTCAATATTGTGATCACTAGCATGACTAGTGTGTGCAACTAATAATTTATGGGTCATCTTTTATTATTCTAGATAAAATACTCTGCTCTCGTTAAAAAAAACAATCAGTGGATATATGTGCAGTTTTTTTTTAAAAGGATGTTCCCGCCTCAGTTAAAATGAAGTCAATTTTCACCAAATTTTGCAGAGAGTTACTTTTGTATCTATGCATTATGAAAATGCAAAAAATACTGTAGGTTCATGTGCTTATTTTTTTTCTACGGGACTTCAAAGTCGCCATATTTGAATGATAATTATGTAATCTTGCACAATCAAGAGAATTATATGCCTCTCTTATAGACCTCGCGAAATTGAGTTAAAAATCATCATTATCACTGATTATACACGGTCGATACCGCATCAAACTTCATCAAATTTTCAAGATAATATACCTTTGTATAACAAAATAATAGAAACTCTTTTAAATAGGTAAAACTATATCTATTTGGAGTCAGTAGCGCCCCGTTTGGCAACAATGGTGCAAAAACTCGAAGGGAAAAAAAATCTTCAAAGACGTGAATCTACTTAAAATAATGTTAAAAATTGTAAGCTACACTTTTTTCAGAATCCATGTCATTTTCATCAAATTCGGTTAAATTGTAGAGGAATATATAAGGAAGATGTAGGGAAGTTAAAAATATAGGGTCCATGTGCTCGTTTTTTTGCTATGAGTGTCCACAGTGTTGCAAATTGGCATGAAAATCGCCTAAAATGAGCCGAAAACGTCCAAAAGTCCAATAATACCGTCTAAAATGCGTATGGTTCCGTAGTTTTGCTCCTAAACATTGAAAAATCCAAGTCAGTTTCAACATACTTTGCACATATACATTAGCACCTGAATATTCCAAATATGCAAAAATAAACATGGGTCCATGTGCCTGATTTTTTGCTATAGAGCTTCAAAGTTAACCCAAATGGATGTTCTTAAGAAATGTGCGTTCAAAAGAATTTGGCAATTTAGACCTCACGAAATCACAACAATAAAGCTATTACTCAGCCAAAATCTCTGAAAATTTTATCAAATTCGCATTATAATTAATAATTGTATCATTAAGATGGCAAATATAATTCATATTGCTAATTGTTAAAGTCCACTCAGTTCTTCGAAATGGCGCGAAAGATAACAAAAACTCAACCTGAAAATGTAAAATTTCAATAACAAACTTGAGAAGTACAAGAAATGCTGTACTTTATTCAAAACTCATGTCATCTTCTCCAAACTTTGAAAGGTTGTAGAGGAATGTATACCTAAGAGGTGCAAACATAAAAATGGGTTCATTTGCTGGTTTCAAATTGTTAGCACTTTTTTAGAGCAACATAATGTGCTTTTTAAAACACCCCAAAACCAAAACGCGCTTTAAAAGCTTTGTATCTATAAGCTTCGAAAAATAATACATCGGATCTGCAGCTAGTGCAGTGAGAAAAATCAGCTCATACCTACAGCTGATTAATTACCTGTTCATCCATTGTGACGTCAGCGCGCAGAGTGTAAAATATGCGCAGATCATGATGCGCACAAACATAACAGTGGAATGTCCTTAAATAAAAGAATAGTTGTTTCCATCTGAAGCAACCCCATCTCGACCATTTTAGGGTGCTCCTTTGCTTAGTCCTGAATCCGACCCTGCCCAGTAAAATGAGAGAGAAAATAATCTCCTAGCATTGTTTCACAACATTGATATTGACAATGCCAGGTTAATTAACGTATTTTTGGAGGTTTGTTTGCCTTTTGTAATTTATCCTCATTTTCTACCCCGGTCACATGTCGAAGAAATCACTTTCAAAGCGAGTTTCCCAACAGGTTATGTTATGCAGGAAGATTTTTGTTATAATAAAAAATAATGATAAACGATAGGATTTGTATAGTGCTATGTGCTCAATACGCTCCTATATTACCCCGGCTAAAAAGCGATTATACCGATTCTGGTGCGCACAGCTTTTTGAGGAATTATTTCCTTTACTTGTCCTGGGTCGAGTGCAACACAGTGTGGATAAATTTCTTGCTGAGGGAAAACACGCTATGGCTAGGATTCGAACCCAATACCCTCTTTTTGAAAGGCGAAGGTTAGAACCACGAGAACACGACGCACCCACTTATTATATAAATATAAATTGTTAATATAATTGTTATGAATATATCCCCAAACATCTTGAGAAGCTTGTGTCTCCTAAGAATTATATTACTGTGCATGATGTTGCTGTTGTGTTATTCTCACCTTTTCCATATTGCTTGATAGCTTCAGTGGCGAGCAAAGCTTCCCCCAGATGACCAATGGTCTCGGCCACTATAAAATCGGCCCCTTCGTCTACCGCCCATTCGACTTGTTCCTGTGCAAATACAGTTGATAAAATCTTGATGTGACGTCATAACAGAAGGTGATTGATCAATTTTATACGTGATCCATTATTTCATGAACGTTTTGTTATGTATATTTTTATGAAAAGGGTCAATAAAACATGAATTACAAAAAAAAGAAGGTGATTGGTTATTAAAAATATTATTCTCGATGCACTGAAGAAAACTATAACACTGTAATTAAATAATTCATCGCAGGAACTCAGTGTACTTTCATCTTCAGGATAAACCTTTTTAAGATCGGTAATCCAACTATTCAGCCTTTCGTAAATTGAATGAAAAATATCTTTCATTTTAGAACAGTTTACACAGAAACAGGACTTCTTTTATTCCTTTACTTTGTGTGGGTGTATGAGAGCGTGCACGTGTGTGGGGATGGGCGTGTGTGTGGGGTGGGTGGGTGTATGTGAGAGTGTGTTTATTGGGGCGGGTGTGTGTATTTAGGACACTTCACGACATGATACCTTGAACATGGATTTAGTCTCTGCAATCGCCTCTTCATTACCAGGTTGGTAGACCCACGTGTTACTAAGATCACCACACATCAATGTCCCTGTATCATCGGCAACCTCTCTCGCCATCTTGAGGGCGAGGCGATTCTGCTTCTCGAGCTCATCTTCACGGCCAACCAGTTTGAACTTGTTACGATGACCGTAATACTATCAGCATGGAGAGAAAATGAATGATAGTTGTTTATTATATCAACATCAAGCCATAGACGGGGAGGGGGGGGGGGAGGGGCAAGTACAGTTTTTACTTGGTGATGAAACTATCGCATCCAAAATGAAACACCAATAATAAGATGAGTCCTACCATGCGTGGACCTATTAATTACTAATTAATCTTTTTGCATCTTGATATCTCCATCTGCCAAAAAAGGGATATAGGCCTATGCACCTCTTCCAAAATATTACTTTGAAAAAATTGAAAAATTACTAGTAAATTGTACTATTGTAACTTACATGCACACGAGACCCTTCAGTGTTGCAGGGTATGTTTCCTAAATTGAAGGGGCGGGGGAGGTAATATCAAAACTAACCGTAAAGGCTTGGACGACGTCACTTCCTGCGCGCACGAAGTCCTTGTACATCTGACGTACAAGCTCGGGATGATCCACTACAACTTCAGGGGTAAACGGTCCGGCTTTCAGGTATCCAAGACGCTCGAAGGCAAATATATACCCCTCAGCACAAACGACTGTTTCCCCATCCCTAATCCGCTCCATCAATCCTAAATTTTTTTACCAATTCATTTTCAAGACAAGATAAATATTTAAAAGATATTTAGAGGTACCATCAGGTCAACACTTAAAATGCATTTAAGAGTAGGATTCTGGATAAAGGTGGAATTGAAGGAGGACGATCAAATTAATGGGGGCATTAGTCTCTATAGAAATTATGATAACTTCCTCGTAATATGATTATTAAGAAATATTAGAGGAACAAGAGGTTTGGCCTTTTAAATTAACGTTA
Source organism: Lytechinus variegatus (assembly GCF_018143015.1). Classification (NCBI taxonomy): domain Eukaryota; kingdom Metazoa; phylum Echinodermata; class Echinoidea; order Temnopleuroida; family Toxopneustidae; genus Lytechinus; species Lytechinus variegatus. The sequence goes on along the minus strand of NC_054743.1, from coordinate 15,401,790 downwards.
ATACCCATCCATGGAAAATAATGAAATATTCATTTTTTTAAATACACTTCATGCAGGCTGCATCATTATATTTGGTTTTACATAAAATGTTTGAAATTCTTTAAAGATTTTCGTTTGTTCGTTTGTCTGTTTTTGTTCAACCCGTTGATTTTGCACTGCATGGAAGTACAATTTCCTCTATTATAATGGGCCCGTTGACTTATTGAACCATCGCTGCAATAGAATTCTTTCCTAGTTTCTTTTAACCCTTATATATAAAACACAAAGTTTTAATGCCTTCTTCGTTGTTAAGTTTGGCAAAGCTGGGTTGGGTTGTCAAAAACTGTCCGAAATAAAGCGGAGGCCAACACATAAATTTGAATACGACGAAGTTAGCTACTACTATACCGCTACATTACAAATCGGAATGAATCAACAATGGTGCGCCAGGCTTCGCGATCTGACTTGAGAGTTGGTAAATCATGTAACAAATTGTGTCCCTACATAATTATGCAATCAACAAAGTTTAAGGTCTCCATCTTCTCATTAATATGAGAGAGGCGCAGCAAAATTACATCAGAAATAACTTCCTTCCCACTACGAAAACTGTGGCCTGCAAATCTCATACGTTTATAAAGTTTGTTACCGTGGTGGAGATAGGTGGAAGATCTTCATAAATTTCATCTTTTCCTTTGTGATCTATCCAATAAAAAGTCGAGTATAATATGTGCCAGACCTCCTGATTGTCTATGTTTCTGAACCATACAAAGTGATACTTTCTACACAAACAGGGAGAGCTTTGTTAACAGGGAAACATTTGATTTCCAAATCAAATGCAGTATTACATGCATTCCATGCAAACAGTATAGCTTTCCTAGATGGAAAGTCTTTTCTTGAGTCGAATATGAACCTAAATACCTAAAATTTAAGCTCGGCACCTTTCCTTGTCAGTAGTATTGCTGCATGATTGTGAGTTTCATTAAATGTTATGCCCGATGTTATGTACTCCGGTCTTTGGGGAATTCATGGAGAGGCCAAACTTTGCAGGCCTCTACTGCAAAAAGGAGTTGTTCTTGTGCATCTTTCAAACAATCAACAGTAAATGGTATATCGATCAGCGCAATCTATTTCAGTCAAATATTTGTGTTGGTCCCTAGGTTTGATGCCCAAAATCCAGTCGATATCTTAAAATGTAATCTACTCCAATCACAAATAGATATGGTGCCAAAGTGTCACCCTAAAGAATTCCAGATGATGTCACAAACTGTCCAGTAGGTTCATCTATATACACTTTGAATAAAGGAAGGTCTTATTGGATCTGTATGTACATTACATCGATTGCTTAATTACTTCATTTTGGATACCATAAATTAGAAGAATTTTAGAGAACAGGTGTATTACCGTACCGAATTATTATCCGTTTATGGATACAGTTATACAGACAGGTTTACTAAGCTATATTCAGATGTTATGCATACATTTTTAAGCAAAGGATGTTCTTGACCACCTGGAAGCTTGTCAGAATTTTGCCAGACATAACAACAGATAATGTAGATCGACTGGATTCCAAGAACATGACAGCCTGTACACCTGTTACTAACAGGTGAAAGGAACATTTTGTACCCAGCCTGTTCCAAGAAAGGAATACATGCATAAATTGAATTTACATGTACTCAATAGACACGCCTGAGGTGGTAAAGAACATTAAGTAAATGATTTCTCATAATGATTTCTCATTGGATTACCAAAAAAAAAAATCACGAACTTACCTTTTGTCTTAGGCATCTTAGATTATTGTTGGGAGTTGATAGTATAGAACAATCTCGTGCGGTTCAAAATAGTGGTCTAAAAAAACTGAGCACTTGAAACCCAATTGTGCCTATATAAACACCAGAAATGTAGATATTTTTTGTTCATGCAGTACAAAGTTCATAAACACAATAGGGTAATCATGGTCTTTCTCTTTATAAATATCACAGAGCGTAAACACCGGAATGTAGTTATTTTTGTTCATGCAGCATAGGCGGATCCAGGGGGGCCGAGGGGCTTTGGCCCCTCCCTATTGGCGGAGCAAAAAAAAAAGGAAAAAAGAGGAAAGAAAGGGGATAAAGAGGTAAAAGAAAAGATAAAAAAAAGAAGACGAGTGAATAAAATAAGATGAGGGGAAGACTTCAGTCTTGGAAAATAAAAAGAATCTTCATGTCACTAGATAAGATTTTCGCTCGCGCTTCGCGCTCGCATTGCCTGTTAGGTGAATTTCATATCTTGTTCAATATGTAGTTTAAATATCAAGTTTGGAAGTCAATATACAAAACATATTTCATCTCATTTCAACTTATTTTGCGTGATATTTCAAATTGATTTTCAAAAATTACTAGGTAAAACTGTCAGTTTTATGGTCTGAATATTGAAATTGTCTGCGCGCTTGCAAATTTTTATTTATCAGGTACCTTTTTTTTTCGTGTATTTCATACAATTTCTAAAATATCGCTTTTCAGGTCTGATTGTAAAAACGTATCAGCTAGCCCTGCACGCTCGCAATTTGATTGGCGAGTTATATTATGTATGTCTGATTATAGAACGAACTACTTAAAAGCCCCTTTTCATAGCAGTGTATAAAATTTAGGCTCGCAATTTGCGCTCGCTTTAATGGTTTAAATATATTAAGTGATGCATCCTATCTATAATTACAAAAGTGCTTGAAATGTCAAATTTTCTGGGCATAATTTCATCAGATTTCGCGCCCTCATTTGGCATTAAGATATTAATTCAATAATTAAATTGTCCCTTATGTTTCATCTCGCGCTTAGCAAGAGGAATAGGAAGACAATTATTTTCATAAGATGACATGTCTCAAGGATGTCCCGGTCCTATGTCAAAACTCTTTTTTCAGATCGGAATATCAAATAGTTTAAGCTCGCGCTTCGCGCTCGCTTTGATTTTCATGGCAAGGCCACTAGATACCCCCTGGATCCGCCCCGACCCAACAAGTATGTTCATTCACTTTTTCGGAAACCTTCTCACAATCACATTTTCAAAAATATTGAGGAAACAATTATTTGGCTTTAATAGATGAATTAGAGTCTTTGGAGGGAGACGGGGCGGACTATAAATTTGATTAAGGGGTGACATTTATATACACTTCTTGATATTTTTTGTCAATTTCCTTTCTATACTCCCTTCTCATCTTTCCCCTTCTTTTATCTCGATTTGAAAAGAATACCATGGGGGCGTCGCCCCCTGCCCTCTTCCCCTTGACCATGCAGCCTATGGCTAAGGCACTCAAATGCATCACCTAATCATTGGTCTTTGCCCTTTGAATCCTTGATGGCTGGCTGAGGAACTTTCAAAGATCACTGTCTTTTGAGTTTGTCTCTGCTTTGTTTGTTTTCATGGATATCCAGGGTATATACCTTTTCACCTAAAAAATAACATCATTATTGTTAGAGCGCAAATACCTATTACAACTGGTAAATAGTCCACCGACCTTAAAAATATCGGCAGATCATTATGCTTTGTTGTATTGACCTACATCTCGATAGTGGCTGTGGCGACCTGCGTGAAATTCATTTTGAGGGAAGCGGAAACTAATTCCCTTGTTTTTTTTTTTTGGGGGGGTCTACGTGTGACAGAATAGAGGCAGAAAATGGCTAAATTGTTCAGGTATCTGTGTCTGAACAGTGACTGAACACCAAATTCAGACATCTGAGCTTACAACCATCAACAGGGACATTATGCTCCCTATACCATCACAGGGAAAATCGCTGCATTTGTCAGTGTCTTTTTGCTTACTCATCAATATAGTATCTCATTAAATTAATGATACGCACATTACAAAGCTCAGGGTTATTTAATGTGGTGAAGTGGTTTCAACTCCCATTTTTGTCGATTGTATTTCTGGAGAGGTCCAAAGTGCCGTAGCCTATGGCTAATAGGGTACCTATATAATGTAGAGTTCACGACCATGGAATCACCGGGGGGGGGGGGGGCTCTGTAGCCCCACCACTCAGAGAATTGGGTTAGGATATTTCAAAGATTATTATTTTATCCCATAAATTTTGTGCTAGTGGTACCTATGTATATTCATGTAAAACTGCTTTTATACAAAAAATATAAACACTGAGAAAAATATATCTGTACACGAACCTATAGATTTTCATCAATTTCTCATTGATGTTATTATCATTATTATTATGATGTTCTATACGATTTTTCAGATTTATTAAAATTTAATGTTATTTTATGTTTCCACGAACCACCCGATATAATTGAAAAAAAAGGTAGTCGCTATGTTACCATAGCGACTCCAATGGCGGATCCAGGGGGGTGTCCCCTGGAGAAATGAAAGGGATTTATAATTAAAATTGCAAAGTGTGTAAGAAAATATATCTGCACGGCGTCATGGGAATGATTAGAGCATGGAGCTATCCGTAGTAGCTCCATGATTGGTGCGCATAATGACCCTTTTCGACGAGAAACTCGAAAATGTTATACCTCTGACCTAATTCAGTGTGCTTATCAGAAATAGTTTAAAGAAAAGAAGAAAATAAAAACCTTATTGTCCCCACCTCTTACTGGTAATGCCTGGACCCGCCGCTATATGCATCAGCAATAATTATCATAGTTTTCTGTTTTGAACGAAATAGAATAAAGATAAGATCCTAAATATTTTGAGTTATCAAAATAATATTGTCATCAGAAGATTCACGATGTTCCAGCAAAAATATATATATTTAGAATAGTCCATGAATCAGTAGTGTAATGAGCCCCCCAAAAAATAAATAGGGGCCAGGAATGACGTATGGGTCAAAATTTCGAAAAATCTGTGAGAAAATGAAGCGAGCAAGCAAAAAATCTAACTTTAAATAAAGAAAAAAAAATCACATTTTGTAAAACAAAGCATTTCATCCCTTTTCGTTTCCTTTTTTCTCCTTTTTTTCTCCTTGTCGTGAATTTGTTCGGGTGTCGAAGAACCCAAGTCCCTCATCTGTACGCCAGTGCCATGAGTCTATTACGTTGCAGATGTTAAAGGTCCATTGGCCAGCTGCAAGGGCGCCGAAAGCGGGGGGGGGGGGGGGGCAGGGGGGCACTTGCCCCCCCCCCCCAAATAAAATTTTGGGGGGCAAAACGAGATTTTGCCCCCCCCCCCATGTGCCCTCCTGAAAGTAGAAAAATGATAAATTATTTAAAGACAAAAGTAAACGAAGGCACTTTTCCGCCTGAAAATTGTCATTTCCATTGTCAAAAATGAAAAAATTTTGCCCCTGACGGGGCAAATACATTATCATAGTAAGCCTAGCGTCTTTTGACGAACAGTTCCTCTGTGAAACATACCTTTGATAAGCCCATTTTCCATCTTATTACAGTGTGATAACGTTTAACCTTTTAATGAATACATTTCAGACTAAAAGCGAATGGCAAATTGATAGTGGTCCATGCACCAATGATTAGGTTTATAATTCTATGATGCTGGCTGTGTCGTCTAACAAACGCGCGGTCGTCCAGAAAAGCTCAGACCGGACCCGATATCACTAACGCGCGTGAACACTAGTTACTCGAGCAACATATGGAATCTATGTCATAGCTGTCAAGCCCAGAAACCATAACATCTCGAGAAACTTGTTTCAATTATTTCATTTTCAACTAAATATAAATTGAGTTAATACAGTGATAACAAGTCAGTGCCCTAAAGAAAACACCAAGGTCATTTCAACTCAGACATGTTATCAGAAAATTACACACAGAATAATCATATGTAGAGGATTATAATTTATAATTTGTGAAAATGGTGAATCCCACTCGAAAGCAACTTAGAGATAATGTTTAGACATGAAAAAAATAAAATCATCTGTGAAAGTGTCTTCTTGACCGGACTCATATTATCCGAGATATGAATGAAAATGTAAATAAAGAATATAAAAGAAAAAAAAGCGTTACAGTACTGCTCTACTGGTTTGCCACAGCCCCGTATTTTCCTCTATTCCTTTTCATTGGCATGATTGGAAGGCGTTTTGTCTGATACTATTTCAGCTCATATGATATAGCACTTATCATGCTTATGTATTTTAGATTCCAAAACTTCTTCCCATTACCTGTTACTAATCAGATCGAGATGGCAGCTATGTTCTCTGGTTCATCCCAGCTTTTGTTATTCATGGACGTTTGCAAAAATAAAAGAACAATCCGGGAGTGGGTGGGGCTGCCCAGACCTAAATTTTCGAAGAAACTTAAGAGCGAGGGGGTTTGTGATGGGGGAGCTTTTGCATTTTCTAGAATAAAATTGGAGGATTTCGTGCACACTTTTGGTGAATTTTGTGAATTTTGCCCTCTCGATCGGCGGCCCCCGGCTGCGTACGGTTGTGTTTGTCATCTTAAAGTCTTCAAAAGCACCGCTTATATTACATTGGTTTGTTTGAAACAATTTCGTTTGCAATAAGGCTCGTAATTTGCTGGAACTGCGACCCTGATCATGAAGAAACACCAGTCTGGGTCAGAAGGGAGGAAACAGGAGCAAAGAGAACTTCAAGACTGTTTTATTCTCAAGAAATTTATTTTTGAATGCTTTTAGAAACGCAACTTTTATACTCCATTTTTACACAAAGTCCTTACCGTGGGGGGGGGGGGGGTCCCACAGTCATTCCCGCTCGATCGCTTCGGTACTCACGCTGTCCAAAATATTGTGCCCCCTTCGGGATTTTGCCCCCCCAAAACTAAAAGTGTTCCGGCGCGCCTGGCCAGCTGAGATACAATGTTATTACCCTTGTCGTAGCTGGCAATGTACAGCTTTTGATCAAAATGTCACATAAAACTTGGAATAGACAACAACATAATTAACAAACACAATTTCAGTGATGCATGGGCACTCGCGTATCGGGGGGCGGGGGTAGGTAGATTTCCCCTGACAGAATTTTCTTTTTTTTTTGGAACTACTTCCGGAAATTGCCTTGAATTTTCATCCATTTTTTAGTTCCGAGAGAATGCCCCTTTCATCCTCCAGGTTTTTCAGGTACACCATTATAGTACTGTTCAGATTGCTTTGTCAAGCCAGATCTAGACAAAATTATAGAAATATACAGCAATTTGTGATTGTGTATACTTTGACAGAATTTGCATTTATAAACAATGCAATCTACACATCTACAACAATTCTGTACCCTTTCCCCTGTTTCAACTCTATGTTTTATGCATTATTATCATTTTTTTACAGGATTCTGTTTTTTCCCCAAAGATAATCACTCTGTTTCGCTTTATTATTTTCTCAGTAAAAACATCTATAATTTTATATTCGTTCGGTTTAGGTAAAAATGCCCCAGCCCAAGGGGATTGTAATTGAAGTGGATTTAAAAAATACAGGAAGATTGAGAAAATGTTGATCTTTCACTTTTTTTTCTTTTAAATTGTTTTTTTGCCCTTTTCGCTCATTAGCTTATCACTCAATGAATTCAGCAAGTATTCTCTTCACCACAGTAAACATAGCTGAGTTTAGAATGAATTGTGCAACAGCTAATCGCATTATAGGTATCACAGGCCTAATTAATTTCCCATAGACTCGTGTGTTAAAGAGGCACTTAAAGAAAATCATAAAAATAAGGAAATTTGAGGGTTGAATGTTTACTACCAGTTGGCAGGATATATGACTCATATTCCATATCTGACCAGGAAATGGTACCTCGACCAGCTCATTTTAAAAATAAATCGGCATTTATAAAGACTACACCTGACAGGATCAAATTCATCACTTGAGTAAAATGGCCCTAATTCTTCCGCCAGTAAAAAAATAGCTCAAAAGTAGCGATATATCTTTCCAATTTGGAAAAAGGAAGTTCAGTAGGTACCCTCCCTAGAATCAGTGTTAGATTGTCAATCATATTCATTCATTCTTGTCAATCAGCAATATCAAATTTAAAAACTCAGAATTGGGTTGGCTCAAACGAATATCTTTTGCCTGCCAGTTGTAATTAGGTCCGTGTAAACCAAGGACTATCTACTAAAGACATCAAAGACAATAGAGATGTTGTCTCATTCATTTCATTTAATTTCACTCTCTCTCTTAAAAAACATCAAAAATATATACATACATGTGGATATATTATAATTGTAAATAAAGGGAAGAGAGGAATCACAGAGTTTAAAGCATTTGTTTAAAATGATTCCCTATAAATATAAAACAATTATCAAGCCACATAATTATCATATCAATATTGTGAATTAAATTGTGTCATTGGAAACCGGAGAGAGAGAGAGAGAAGAAAGAGACAAGGAGCTCAAGAACTATATAGGGAGAGGTAGAGAAATATAGACAGATGGAAAGAGAGAGAGTGAGAGAGGTTGAGAGAGATTACAAATTTCTCTCATATCTATATTTATGACATATATTACTTTCGTTTGCATTGAACATACTTATACAATTACATGTACATATGCCTTAATGGTTCAAAATAATTGATTTCATAAATTCTGATACCTTTCCTCAAACTACTGAAAATGAGTGAAGAAAAGCAAAGAAAATGGAATTCGACTTATTAATAGATGTACAATATTAATCAGAATCACCGGAACTTATCACTCCCAATAAACTTATCGAGAAGGTTGATAAGTCTGCTGTAAAAGGGGAATAATCCCCATTGATCAAAAGCACATAATAATACATCATTGTAAAATAATTGGAAAAGTAATGGCATAAGAAGCTTATTGAAGCGATGAATCAACAAGAACTTGTTTAATTTTCTGCCTAAAAATTTAACAGAGAGAAAACAGTGGCAATGGGATCATTGCCTTATCTACTGCTTGATATTCTACGATTTCTTTGCTCTTACAATTACTGTATTGATAATTACCGAGCAACGTAATTGATATTTTTTGCAGTTTACTTGCAAGCCACTACCCAACGGGTGCCACCATATTGACTGCATCAATGATACTGGAACAGTACACACTCACAGGCATATAGATATGACTTCAATATGGCTGCTGTTGGCATCGAGTGGCACCATGGAGTTATCACACAACATTCCATCCATTCTGTTTAAGTCAATGGTTTCGTACTACCCACACATATTCATCATTCAGTCAAGACAGTTGCTAACACAGAAAAATCACTTGCAGAAAAAGCAAATGTGATATATATTTTGTGAGAGATTTAAAATTGAATATTAATAATTCCAAGACCAACCACAGCCTACATAAATTTTGGACAAATATTCTGTCTGACAATTCCGAACGATTCTGAATAAACCACAAGCAAATAATGGGAATTAAGTTTACCTATAACGCTTAGACTAAGGCAGCATAGTGAATGAAACAGTATTACGCTTTTGCTATCAGGGCTACTTTAATGGCAATGTCAGAAGCTTTAAAAACACTACAAGTAAATAAAAAGAAAATATTTCAATATATTTTAGTTTACCTCATCTGCAATGAAATAATTATAAGAGTGCACATATAGGTGAACCATACTGTCACATGTACATATATTCATTATGGAACACGACAAGCCCCTCTTCCAAGGGGCCATACAGTGCATGTACTATTCGGCCACATCTCATCATTTTTTAACTAACAGTAGAATCTGCTAAATTGACCTTCTATAAGTTGAATAGTCACCTTAGCCATGCTTTATCAGATCAGATAAGGAAAAAAATGTTATAAATCATATAGGAAGTCAAAGTATTCTGAAGTCAAACAAATATACAGTTGTGCTTAAAAGTCAGTGAACCCACCACAAAACACACTCCTTTACGCTGAGTGTTGAATGTACATGTAGACAACCCTGCAATGTTTGGAGAGCCCACAGAAACAAACTTTATTGAATGTAATATTTTATCACCTGACTTCAGGATGAAATATCTAAAACACGGCGGAACTCGAACACTTTAGATATGTTCATTTTCTTTTTGGGGTTCACTAACTTTGAGCACCACTGTTTATCTGACTTGGGTAGATCATGGACCTACTAGCTAGTAGGTCCATGGGTAGATACAACTGTATACTCTTTATTCTTATCAATTCATTCTAAGCTTATAATAGTTGTAAAGTATCAAATTATCTTCAACCCATGTACCAAGGAAAAGTTACAAATAAAATGGAATCTGAATAGTAAAGTACAAGAACATATCATATTAAAGACTTTTATTTACAATGTGAATATAATATCTAACCATCCTTTCTTTGTCATCATTTATAATGACAAAAAGAAAGAAAATGAATTATCTAAAAGTGAAACAGACAGAGAACAAAAAGTGGATTTGATGTTCTTTTTTCTTACAGACAAGTAATTTAAAGAAAAAGAGAGATGTTTTACAATATACAAACAATGCTACTACTGCAGTTGATCAAAAATAAAGTTGATCAAAAATAAAGTGACCACTCCCAAGTTGAATAAAAAATCTGAAAAGTACTGGTACTTTCTTCCAGTTTCTTTGAAAAATATTGTTTGAATATATTGATTCCATAAAGCATGACACATTTGTGATATGTTGGTGACATATGCCTTCCTATAGTTCTTAAATGACATCAACAGACCTTTACTTTCATTTTATGGCATCAATGGAGTTAGCTGAAAAATCTTATGTAACTGCATCCAGTTTAGAAGATTTGCTTGAAGATTTAGACCTCTCTTAGAGCATATCTGGTTTATCAGTAGATTACAGTTTTGATATACGAAGTATACTAGTATTTGAAATGAACAAACAGTTGAAAGATATGTACTGTTCCATTTACTGTAATGGCTAGGGCCAAACAAGGCTGATTTCAACATGAGCACACACCAATATGGGCCACATTTTATGATTTCTTGATATAAAAACAAAAACTGATATACCAACAAAAACTGATTTCTTGATATTCATAAGTTTACTTTTTATCTTTTTATATCAAGAAATATGATTAAGTATTTTAAAACAGTTTGCCTTGCATAGATTGGCATATGCAGGATAAAAGACCGAGTGTCACAACCCGCTTAAAGGTTCTTTCATCTACACGCACAATGGATGGTGGGTCTAAATGGACAACATACAGCATAAGATAGCACACTGCGGCCATCAAACTTTGGCTGTTTGAAATGAGGTATCAAGAGCACCAGCTACATCAAATGCTGACATGTGAGCCATCTTTTGAGGCCCACGTTCATGGTTTCTCATCATGAGTGAGTTTCATTCGATCATTTATAGTGGCGTATCCAGGGGTCAAGGGGCATGTGCCATGGGGGCTACTTAAGGCGAGGGGCAAAGATGGGAAATGGGGGAACAAGAAGAAAGGAAGAAAACAAAACCATCTCTTTACAAAAATCGTATGATCTGATAGACAAAGAAGCAGCAAAAATCTTAAGTTGGAGGGACATAATTTCAGATAGTTCCACTATCAGTTCTTTGAAGGAGAGCTTGTTTCCCCTTGATTTGCCACTGACCATTCATACTTCAGTCACATTTGCTCTATGGTGAGTCAAAAACAACCGTTTTAACATTTTTGTACCAGCTACATATAGTTAATCAAACAGCTGTTTTCGACTCGTCATAGGGGAAACGTGCCTTAGGTATTATCAATAAACAAGCTGGTGACAGAATTCTCTTTTCTGTTCCTACTTCAATGCACTTGCAAATATAAGAACACATCCATATAAATACTCAGAAAAAGGCTCCCTTTATACCAGATTTTAAAGATATATCAAACCTTATCAACCATGAAGAAATTTAGATCTTTTTAAGAAACTCAAGCGGTGCAAAAGATAGAGATAATAACTATTCTTTGATACAATAGAACAAGATTACATCACATAGAATGATCATCAAGACAGAGACAAAAAGTCATGAAAAAGGAATCCTATGAAATACATATACATGTATTTACTTGTTTACTGTAATCATAAAATTTGTAACGATGAAAGAACCAGTGTATAATACACAGTAGAAGAATAAAGTCTGGACAGGTTTCACAAAGAACAAAAATATAAAAAGAAAAAACTTTGGAAAATATAGCAGGCCATTCATGTCTCTAACTGATTAATTCATTGTCTCTCTAGAGATTTTAAAATTTCAGCAATTAACAAAAAATATAAAGCAAGCTGATTTGTGACCTTGACTAAAATGTCCCTTGAGACACCAATGCAAATTAACATTAAAGGTCAAGTCCACCTCGGTAAAATGTTGATTTGAATCAATAGAGAAAAATCAGACAAGCACAATGCTGAAAATTTCATCAAAATCGGATGTAAAATAAGTTATGACATTTCAAAGTTTCACTTATTTAAAAAAAAAATAGTTATATGAACGAGCCAGTTACATCCAAATGAGAGAGTCGATGATGTCACTCACTCACTATTTCTTTAGTTTTTTATTGTTTGAATTATACAATATTTCAATTTTTACGAATTTGATGATTAGGACCTCCTTGCCTGAAGCACAAAATGTTAAAATAATGGAATTCCACGTGTTCAGGGAGGAATGAAACTTCATTTCACATGACAATGACGAGAAAATGAAAATATTTCATATAATAAAATACAAAAGAAATAGTGAGTGAGTGATGTCATCAGATCCCTCATTTGCATACCGACCGAGATGTGCATAAAACTGTTTTGTGAAATGAAGCGAAACTTTAAAATGTCATAACTTTCTTATTTTACATCCGATTTTGATGAAATTTTCAGTGTTATGTTGTTGAATTTTTCTCTTTATGTTCAAATCAAGTTTTTGTTGGGGTGGACGTGTCCTTTAATAAAACCAACAGCTGGAATGAATGGATGTTATAACTTATATCATTTTAATAATGATTTTTTGTGAAACCCAACACAAGTTTTATACACCTTTGCTATTAATGATTTTACATAGAAAATGTTGAATCCTCTTTTGATGAACATTGAAAAAAATATTACAAAAGAGCATGCTATGAAGTAATATGGATTTAAGCCCATGGGTCTTCTGTGGAATTATGTTCCATGGTATAATAAGTGATGTTTGTTATATAATGTATACATGTACCTGGGATAAGAAACAAAGCATAAAAAATAATATTAATCAGAGGCATGATACTTTAAAGAATAATAAAAAAATATGTTTCTTTCTGATTAATTTTTTTTTTAAAAAGCAGAGCTGCCATTAACTATCTATCACTAATAAAAACAATTTCTATAAAATGAATCTAGTCTTTACGTCTCATTTTTCAGATTAAGAACATGATAATTTCATTCACATTTTTTTGCTTGAAATAAAAAAATTGATCCCCTTAATATCTTTTTGTAAACCAACCATACATATGAACCACATATATACCCATATGATGTCCAAAGTTAAAAATAAAATGTCCCCCTTCTATAAGCTACAAATAAACCAAAGCATAGGCCCTATACCATGTACAAAAACATAAAATAAACAGCATAAGTTAAATATGAAATTCAAGGAAATAAGAAAATATAACTATTTTTTTAAACATAAATGGTTCCTAATGGACCATAGTTTGTGGAAAATTTTAATGTTCCATTAAGTAATTTATTTTGTGTGATCTAATTGGCATCAATAGCATGGCTCAGTCCATGTCACAAAGGGAAGTTAGACTGAAAGTTGAGTTATTGATAAGGGAAGCTACTAAGAATTGAATAAAAAGTGTGAAAATCATCTAGAATGACCCATTTCCTACATGAAAACGGTGTTTTCTCTAGCTGAAAATATGTCTCTATAGCTGAAAATATGTCGAAAATGTCTGAATTGACTTAAGACTGAAAAGTGGCATCCCTGGTTTCGAATAAACATTTACTGTTAGTACCATTAGATAATCATTTGAAGTTAACCATGGCTTGAACTAACTGCCTCAGAAAACCATCTTCCTAGGATTAAAAGTGTCCAAAGAACACATTCCTAATTTACCTAATAATGAAAATAGACCTGGGGTGTTTCACAAAGATTTAAATATGACTGAGAGTCGCACTTCATTACTGAGTTGCTTACGGTATGATAGGCTAGACCGCATTGGTCAGATCATGTCACGAGGACGCACACTACTGCGTATCCATCAATAAGATCTCGCCTTGCATATCAAGACACGTCAGCATTTAAGAACTTAATTCATAAATAAATCTTTGTGACACACCCCCCTATTTGAATAAATCAGCAATGTCAAGAAGCAAGAACAGGCATAATGAACAGCTCATTATCATTCTATTACTACACACATTTGCCCTTCCTATTTTTCCTCACACAGATGCACCCACTTCTCACAGATTTCTCTCTTTATTATTTTTTTTCAGTATCTCCATAACCCCATCATATTACCATCTCAACCCACATTACATTAAAAAAAATTCAAATTTTTATTTCTGTTTCAATACCTCCATCTTTACCCGTTTCATACAATCTAAAACGGATTCACTTTGTTTATAGTTGACCCATAATTTCCCAAGACTACTAGAAGATACAAAAATAGAATGACTATACTTGCTTTCTACATGAACTTTTGTTTTGAAAATAATTTGAGTCATTGCTTGCTTCATTGATATTATAACAGTTGTAACTGATTTTTTTCAAGAAGAAAAAAAATAGAGAAAAAAAGATAGAAAAAAGGAAGAAAAGAGGAAGGAAGAAATATATAAAAATTGAGTTGTGTTACTCTATATTACCCCTCTTCTTCCCGAGAATAAAAATGACTTCACCTTCTAAGTGGTTTTGCTCCCTATCAATATACCCTAGTGCTGCTGTGTATCATTGCATTGTTATATATGATTTAAATGGTTTATCATACTCCTCTTTCTATTTAATTTATTCATGGTGTATTGTATGTTATCAGTATGGTTGTCATAACATTTACAGAACAATTTCAATGATGTGAGTTAAAAATAACTACTGAAAATGGAAATCAAACAAGACTTGGAATTTCAACAAATGTTAGAAAAAATAATATAAGGAAAGGGAAGATCATCATGTAACATTTCACTTATGATTTCCTGCAAATTTTGGTGCATTTTTTATGTGTGCTATGTATAGACCATGATGGTCAATTTTGCTGACGGTCGATGTCACCTATGTCAGGGCAGTTGGACACCAACCATTCAGGGTGACACCTTTGAGCATCTCATAATCTCTGCAGGCAAAAGTGACTCTAATTGATTTCACATGTGCTTGTATACAACCAGGATTTAAATGATCAAGATAGAGTTTAACATGGAGTCAATTTTTTTTATCATTCATCTAGATGAGCAAAGAACTTCCCTGAACGTTGGCTTCGTCTCTGTTTTGCTATTTTCTAGCTAATACAAGAATCTTTTACTAGACTTAACCTCTCTTTCAATGATAGCCGAAGTAGGAAAAAGGAAGTTAAATTCTTTTGACATAAATGAAGATTCACATTCGGCAAGTATTCTTTGAATGGGAATGGGATTGAAGATTCACCTGGTCCAATGTTATGGCAGTCACTTCAATATACTCAGCACAGACACAGAAATCATCCATCTCTGTGATGACAAAGTCGTAGATTAATCTCTGGATGTGAACTGGGTCTTCTGTCTTCCACATCGACTGTGTATGAAAGGATCGCCTCCTTCCATGTGATGCAAGAACACACTTCATGATGTTTCCGATGATGTCGTCCAACGCTAGAAGTGCGTCCTAATGCTGGGGGCTGTCTCTTGTAAGTTGTCAGCACTGACAAATTGTCATTATCCAACAGTTACCATAGTAACAATCAGAGAATTGTCCTTCTCAGCCAAATAAAACCAAGAAGAAGTTGTTAGATCTGACAACTTGCTGGACGGCCAACGTCAATGTGACACCCTCCTGATGGATGTCTGCTACAATGCCATCAGATCCCCGTTTTAGAGTTTCTATTTGTTCTCGAGGTGAGAAGTGTTTGTCCCTGTGTGTACTATGACTTAGCCACAGGTAAAGGATGTGCTTCCGTATTTAAAACCCAATCGTTTAATGACATAAACTCATCATCTGAGAATAAAAGGTAGAGGTATTTGAGAGTCTCTGCCAGGAAGAAGCTCTGTTGGACGTCATCGTGGGCCACGTTGGTAGCGTAGACATCCTTGATGCCTGAATACCCGTCTCCCACTCTGCAGTGTGCTTCTAAGGCCTGGACGAAAAAGAAGAACAAAGAGAAGGAAAATAAAAATGATAATGTAGGCCTAAGCTTTTATTTTGCATGGAACATACAGGGGGTGCAATTTATGCCTCTCTCCGCTACAACTGCCAGTAAAAGAACACACTTCACCATCCATTTTGTGTGTATATCCGGAGCCACCGACTAATGTATAATATGAAATTTCATAACTAAGTTTTCGGCCAAGTCCACCTCAACAGAAAATTTATATGAATGAACAGGAAAAAGTAACTTGACCTTTCAAATTTGCTGGTCTAAAATAATCAAAATTTGCACATAAACAGCTTGTGGATTAAAAAAACCCCAAGTGTATAACATCTACATGCCAAGATATTAGCTTGATTTTTAAATCCCTGTTACACAAAAGCTAAGTGATTGATTATAGGGATGAATTTAGAGACTGATTGCACTGATCATTATGTGATGCTTTGTGTAATACAGAACTATTATTATTGTTAAAATAGAAACAGTCTGCTTCGGGATATGGAATAAAATAACGAGAAATGATTGTTACCTGTGCAGCTTCCCATCCCCACTGCCTATAGAGGGGATCTTTGGTGAGTCTGAAGAGTACGAAGTAAGACTCTATAGTTTCTGGACGAAGAATGTAGTACTTCTCATTCTGTCTCATGGCAACCGCCTCCGCCCTCCCTTCAAATCTAAAGGCTTCCGGTCCGAGCTTGGTCGCTGGGGAGAGACAAAGGAATTCAAAATATGAGTCAACTTTCATCAATATTTCTACAAGAAAAACTGAAACAGAAAATCTACATGTTGCAGGTTCCAGCTTGGTTGCAGGGAAAAAACCAAGGAATTATTATCAATTCATTTATGTTTATGAGAAAAGCAAATCTGGAAATAAAACAACCGAACTGATAGGAACACCAATGTATGATAGACACAAATGATATGGAAAAATTAGGATTCATGACACCGTCATTGGCGCAATCTAACCATCCTCTTCATCTCTAGGTAGTAACCGTGAACATACAAAAACTGTAACCTAAATCACACAATGGTGTTGGTGAGCTGTAGAAAAAATCATTCTGGAAATCTTACAAAATGAATGGCGGCAGGCCTCAGCCACTTCTAGGTGGTTGATCCTTCTTGGTATCACTTAACACTTCAAAAAAGATAAGCTGAAGCAAGTTATATTGATCTCTGAGCACTTATCCTTCTTGCTGATATATCTTAATATACTCCCCAGAGTATCCGTCTCCAAGAGAAATCTTACTTCTGTTCTCGCAAGATTTAAAGAAGATCTAGTACTTGTCCTTCTTCCTCTTGCTATCGCTGAACTTACTAACAAGAGGACACACAAAGACATTTTACCTGGATTATATGACGGCTCAACTTACTACCCATCGCACACTTCTATCGGTCAGGAGATATCTTACCCATATTATCTGTGGCAGGTCTTGGTGATCTCTTCACCAATCTCTAGATAGTGGTCCTTCTTGCAGCTATCGCTGAACTTACCCACCCAGAGCCCACACAGAAATATCTTACCTGTATTATCATATGAACTGTAGCAGGTCTTGGTGATCTTGTTTTCCATATCTAGATAGTGGTCGTTCTTGCAGCTATGGCTGAAACGGGTACCAAGAGCACACATACAGATTCCGATCTGTATTATCATATGATCTGTAGCGTGTCTTGGTGATTTCTTTGCCCATCTCTAGGTAGTCCTTCTTGCAGCTATAGCTGAACTTACCCACCCAGAGCACACACAAATATATCTTACCTGTATTATCATATGATTTGTGGCAGGTCTTGGTAATCTCTTTTCCCATCTCCAGATAGTGGTCCCTCTTGCTCTCACTGAACTTGCTACCCAGAGCAAACATTCCACCAGAGAAGCATGATAGATGATCCATCTTCTTGTCGACTCGGCTGGCACGGATGTCTCCAAAGTATGTAAGACCACCTCCAGATTTTTGCTTCATTTGATGATTCTCCATTGCCTAGAAAATCAAGGTCATAGAAAGGAGAGGAAGAGAGAGACAGAAAAGATTAGAAAAAAAAATTCATGATCCATCCCTTAATCACAGAACTATTCAGATGTGCTGGTTGACTGATTTGTTTCATTGGCTGGTTTGTTCATTACATTGAAATGAAAATTGAACAATTGATTGCTTGTAAATTGGCAGAAAGGGGATTGACAGCTAAAAAAAGAAACCAAATAAATAAAATCAACATATTCTTGTAATCAAAATGACAAAAATGAAAACACTTTGTTTCATTTTGCAGCTTAACACATGTATGCTCAATATTTAATGAAAGAGGGGAAAAAGAATAAGAAAAAGGTATAAAGATAGTTTTAAGAATATCAGTTTTTATCTGAACACTGAATCATCAAAATATGGTCCTGGGCATCTATTACAAATTATTCTCTTTAAACCATTTAAAAATAAGGATGAGTGAGATTCATTAGCTTAAAATAGACTTTTTTTATCTAGATAAATTGTTAATCCACAATCTTTCCCTAATTGTAATACGACGTACATACTGTATATACTTGGTAATGCAATATCTATCATCTTAAATAGGGAATGTAGACTTTCTCAGCAATCAATAGCGATGCAATTAGACTGAGAAGCACAAAACAATAAGTTTGATAAATAGCCTGCTATAATTAGATGGAGTAATATCTCCATACATCATAAACTGACGTTGAGAGACCTGATTCCGCATCTTCAATTATTGACAATCCAATTGAGGAACGCGTCTGGATTGAGAATGATGCGCCTGGGTTTTCAGTCATCTCCTTCTCCCTATTGTGAGGGATATGCACAATGTAATTTCCTCTGTCCAAAGTAAAGTCACCTGTCCCTTTGCAAGTGATTCTCTACCAGTGCTTTCATACCATATCCATCACAGAAAATATCTGGTATTTTCTTATCAGGAATTCTACCCAGATCAGAAATAACAATTATTTTTGCTTATTTTTAGGGAAGAAAATTGTAAAAAAAAATCCCAGGTAAATTACTGTGATCGAGTGGGTTAAAAGGTATTTCCTAGTGTGAAAGCAAATCACTAGTAACAACCCCGCCCTCCTCAAATAATATTAGGTAAGTACTTTATAAAATCAATAGCACTTTAATAGGAATTTTTCCCATGGAAGCAGGATTAGCAATTCAGAAGTAAATTAAGGTCTTCAGATAAGAGGCAAAAAGAATATATTCTTTGTACACACATACAGGAGTCCTGTTGCTGACTCAGCTAGAACTAATGAGAAATTTACTTGGTGTGAGAACAATAAATTATCCCCTATTTTAAACAGGATAAAACTTATTCAGGTTCATTTAATTCGCAGGTCTTCTCGTTATCTGACGGGTATGAACACTCCTCTTATAACATCAACACCATGAAGTGAATGACTACTTCAGCCTCTCGACACCCTATAATAGTCCCATGTGTATCAACTTATAAAGTACTGCCACATCCATTCAACACCTTGTGATAGTCTGTTGTGTATCAACTTTTAGAAACCTCTTACACTATTTCTCCACACCCAGTAATAGTCCTTTGTGTCTCATCACAGCCTGTAATTTGCAGTACAATCTTCACATGCTAAAATGTACCACATTCAAACAACCTTTGTTTCAAAATACTAATAACTACCTTGTCATACTTCTTTCCAAACAGACTATCATCTGTCTCTTCATAATTCTCTTGTTATATCTCTATCACGCTATATCTCTCACCTCTCTCACAATCAAACCATCACTTAATAATCTAATCCAATAATCTATTCTACCATCATCGCCCATGTTTCACTTCATTATATCACCAGAACTTATCCTTTTTACATAAATATAATCTTTTGGAAAATTTGATCACTCTTCGCCTTTTCATCACATACCTCATCTTTCTTCTTATTTGATCATCTCTCATCTCTCTCATCTGATCATCATCTTTCTTCTTCCTCTGCATTCTTTTCACTCCCATCACCATAGTCATTCCCACGACTAACATCCCCAGCAGCATCTTCATCACTTCTCCTCTCGCTTTCTGTCATCATCTGGAATGATCTCCAATTTTCTTAGCATAATTTGTCCTCTCTTCAATCTTTCCATGAATACAACTCTAGCATACCAAATCTCTGATCCCACTGTCAACTTTAATTAACAATCTTCCCACACCAAACACATCACACCACCAAGATCCTACCCTGTGATTTTTGTTGATATCATCAAACAATCAAATAATATCATCTTCAATCGCTCTCTCTCCGTCAACCCGTCGTGCCCCAGCCAATAAGACCGTCCAGACTCCTGGCAGATAAACCTCATCAGATTATATTAGTATCCTTCTGCTAATAGACCAATATTACCACTGCTCATCAACTCAGATGAAAGCTGACTGTATGCCCACCCCATTATCATCCCCTCCTCCTCCTCCTCTATATCACCATCGATTCACAATGGATGATACGATGACGAAC
This sequence comes from Lytechinus variegatus, assembly GCF_018143015.1. Lineage (NCBI taxonomy): Eukaryota > Metazoa > Echinodermata > Echinoidea > Temnopleuroida > Toxopneustidae > Lytechinus > Lytechinus variegatus. The sequence continues at coordinate 15,381,281 of NC_054743.1, read as the reverse complement.
CATCTTTGGTAGAAAAGACGATCACATCAAATCTTTAATTGGACTCCTCTGGCTACCGCTATTGTTTGCCACACAAGCCAATCAGCCTATTCATGGTGTTTCAGTAATCCACAAAGGGTAAAATATTCATGGCAGTATGGTTCATGCACTTTTTGTCTGATACAATACTCACGAGGAAGGCACACTCAGATGAAGATGTTTAATACTTTGAGATGTGTTTCTTTATCAAACACAAAGAAGAATGTGGAAAATTATCATAAAGAGCCGGTTATACGCTAAAACCCCATTTTCATTGCAAGCATAATCCTCTGAATCATATCAAGAAAGGCAGCTGAGGATCTAGGAGGCGGCTGTAGGTGCGGGTGCACCCCATGAAATTTGAAATGAAGTGATACACCAGGTAGAACATCTTCATTGCGCACCCTGTAAAATGGGCGAAGACCTATAGCTTGTCAATTTTTTTGACAACTTTGCACTCGTAAATGTCTGAATCTTCATCCACATTTGAAAGACATAAATGCAGAGCCGCCATCCAGAAAAAGAACATTTCAGTATTTTCAAAGCTGAAAATCAGTATTTCAGTGAAGAAATCAGTATTTTAAAAGAAATACCATAGGACCACACATACAGCTGAAACTTTAGAAATCAGTATTTTACAAGAAACTAACAGTATTCTTCTCACTTTTCGGTACTAAATACTGAAAATCAGTACTACTTGGCAGCTCTGTTAAAATGGATGGAGATGTTAAGAATGAATATACTACAAACTGTATGTTCTATTGAACAAGTGGAATGCCTCTGGCCGTCTCACCTGCATCACGCGGTTCAATACAGTGCGTATAAAAAAAAACGGGACAGTTTTGAAAAGTCTATAAAAAAATGTGTTTCAAATTATTATATCTATATTTTGATGTTAATAGATGCTCTAAGATCTTATCTTTGATATGCCATTTAAAACAATAAATTTTGTTCATGCTTGAGCGAACACGGGACGTTTTTGTCGGGGGTTCAAAAAGAGGCTTGCGCCAGAATGGCAGAAATGGCAGATTTCCTCTAAATCTTTTCATTATCTTTGCCATAATTTTCGAATTATGCTGTCAAATTTCATTTACAAATTTATTTATTTACCTTAATTATATTGTTTTTCAATTAAACTTCTTTTACCCTTGAATTTTCCTTCATAAGTAAGAAAAGAATAGACTTTTGTCAACCCAAGTAAAAAGATTTCCATTAATTGGGAAAATTTGTAATTATTCAAATCCTTTTATTATGTGAAACAAAATATGTTATGGTACCTTTAATAATTATTTGGTGAAACAAATTATGCTATGGTACCTAGAAAAGACATGAATCCTATTTTCAAGGGGTTACGGTATTGAATCCTTCACCAAGTTTAATTATGTGCTTGACAGGACAAACAGGAAAGGATTCATGTCTTTCAATGGCAATGGTGCATTGAGTCAATTTTGAAGGAGCAAGATATGGCAGATCGGGTAAAATGTATTAAAAAGTTGCGAAGCGAGCAAGCAAAAATTTTCACTTTTTTATTAAAATATCCAATCTTGTGATTTTGACATAATATTCATAAAATGATATCATACTTCACTTTCTATGTTTTCTGTTATTTGCCTTTCCCCTTTTTTTCCTTGGTAATATTTTTTTTATGGGGGGGGGGTGGAGCACCCCGAGCCCCCACCCTCAGTATGCCACTGTTCAAAGGCACCATAACCTTTGTAGCACATAATGAAAGGATTTGAAAAAAAATCACGCTCTCCCATACTTTGGTTTAAAAAAAAATGTTCTTGCCTAAAGAAGGAATATTCAAAGCTAAAAGAGAACAGATTAAAAAGGAACAACAAAACTATTTCAAGCAAATAAGTAGATTTGGAAATGAATTTTGACCGCATAATTCGTAAATTATGGCAAAGATAATGAAAAGGTTAAGAGGAAGTCTGCTGATTAGCAAGAAGTCCGACCACCATATTTATCATTTTATGCCATTTTGGCGCAAGCCTCCTTTTTTAACCCAGACAAAAACATTCCGTGTTCGCTCAAGCATGAACGAATTTAAATTATTTTAATGGCATTTGAAGAATAAGACTCCAGAGCACGTATTGACACCAAAATATAGAGATCATAATATGAAACAAAAATTTTATAGACTTTTCAAATCTGTCCCGTTTTTTTTGATACGCACTGTATAGCAGCAGTGCTGACTTTGAATACTACTCTAACTCACACAAGATGTTCAGTGATACATGGTTACTCTTATGTCCACTTTTTATGAACGAGACCAATAAACTTACAGAGATATGATGGTTATTCAACAAAAAACCCCAACATAGCCAAAGTTCATTGACCTTACATGACCTTTGACCTTGATCATGTGACCTGAAACTCGCACAGGATGTTCAGTGATACTTGATTACTCTTATGTACAAGTTTCATGAATCAGATCCATAAATTTTCAAAGTTACGATGGTAATTCAACAGATACACCCAATTCGGCCAAAGTTCATTGACCTTTGACCTTGGTCATGTGACCTGAAATGCGTACAGGATGTTCAGTGATATTTGATTACTCATATGTCCAAGTTTAATGAACTAGACTAATAAACATTCAAAGTTATGATGGTAATTCAACAGATACCCCCGATTCGGCCAAAGTTCATTGACCCTAAATGACCTTTGACCTTAATCATGAGACCTGAAACTTGCAAAAAATATTCAGTGATGCTTGATTACTATTATGTCCAAGTTTCATGAATCAGATCCATAAACTTTCAAAGTTATGATGGGAATTCAACAGATATCCCCAATTCGGCCAAAGTTCATTGACCCTAAATGACCTTTGACCTTGGTCATGTGACTTGAAACTCATGCAGGATGTTCAGTGATACTTGATTAACCTTATGTCCAAGTTTCATGAAATAGGTCTATATATTTTCTAAGTTATGATGACATTTCAAAAACTTAACCTCAGGTTAAGATTTTGATGTTGATTCCTCCAACATGGTCTAAGTTCATTGACCCTAAATGACCTTTGACCTTGGTCATGTGACATGAAACTCTAATAGGATGTTCAGTAATACTTGATTAACCTTATGGCCAAGTTTCATGAACTAGGTCCATATACTTTCTAAGTTATGATGTCATTTCAAAAACTTAACCTCAGGTTAAGATTTGATGTTGACGCCGCCGCCGTCGCCGCCGCCGTCGGAAAAGCGGCGCCTATAGTCTCACTTGCTTCGCAGGTGAGACAAAAAACCGTGTCAGACACATTAGAATGTATGAATCTCAAGATCAAGAATAATGCCTGTTTTTATTGCAACTGATTGTGCTATTAAAGATACATCATGATCATTGGTATACACCAAGGTAAGCTTTTGGCACCTGTCTTGTTTTCATTGCTGAAAGAAGGTGTAGTCTATATGGTAGCCTTCCACTTCTGGGCAGAAAAATTATTACCATGAGCCCTGTAATATATCTTTATATTACATAGGTCATGTAGATTCGAATCAGTGATAGGTCAATACGCCATCACGTGACCATGGCTGCGAGGATCGCATTTGTTATATTCTAGGTTTTGACGTCACCTCAGGGAATATACCGCGTTGTATTTTCAATTGCGGCGTTATATCCACTAAGGTGACGTCACTCGCTGCATACAAGTTGCGCAACAAGGTAGTTGATGTACGCGCTAGTGTTAACGCGTCGATTGCATGAAGAACGCGCTTAATGTATTTTAAAAAAAAAAACTATTATGACGTAGATGGATCAGAGCAGTAGCAAGAATTTCGGGTTTGAGCCGGATAATGAATACAATTTCTGATGGCGAATCCACATATACTATATAATATAACAGATATTGCCTGGTCTATCGTTTTAATAAATAACATTTCAACTCCCCTCCGAAGCTATATTTTTTCCCTCGGGATAATATTTTCCCTCAGCGCTGCGCGCTTCGGGCAAAATATATTCCCTTGGGAAAAATATAACTCCGTCGGGGAGAGGAAATGTTATATTCAAACTCTAGGTAGGCAATATCTGTATAATATTATGAGGATACTACTTATCCTACTCTCTCTCTCTGTCTCTCATTAGACTGGTAGGAATGTGTCTGACTTTGGTATGCCATTGAATCTATTATTATTCAAAAGAATATAATTAATTCTCATGTTTCCTTAAGAGGTAGAAACGAAGTAGATGTGGTTGTTACAAACTTCAACAAGCACAGTTAAACAAAATCAGTGAAAATTTTAGATCTATATAGTTTTCATATATCTCGTAAACATTGGTTCTGGTTAGACACGATAACCTTGACCTTATTAATGAAAAGATAGGATAACCACAACTACACAGGTAAAAAGTCAACAGGCACAGATAAACAAAATCAGTTACGTTTAAATCTATATTTTTCATGTATCTCTTGAACTTTGTTTCTGGTTTCATACTGTTTAACCTCGACCTTATCAACGATAAGATAGGATTACCAGGTGGCGAGATCAACCACAAAGGTCAAATCTTCATTGTCTATCAAAGTTTTTCAAGTCAATATAATGAATTGACATATAAATCATTGATTTTTTTATAAATCAGGTAAACCAAATTATACATCTGCTTTTCATCACTTTATTCACTGCTTCCTAACAAAATTCACTTTGAAATGGACCAGAGTAAACTACATGTATACTCAAGAGAATGTATCCAATTTTAATTATAATATGAAAAATGTAAATATAATTATATATTTATATATAATTATATAATATACAATATAAAATATAATTGGAAATGAGGGATATTCAATTTACAACTTTCTTTCCTGAATCATCTTAAATTTTCATTCATGTCAATTTTTTTCATCAAACGTCATAGACATTGTTCAATCTTTGAAAGACTCACCACTCCCTGACAACTTATCTTTTAATGATTCCACTGTGAATGCTACATCACAAAGGAGTGATTTTAAAGTATTTATGAAGTAGGCTTCATGTATAGAATCAGAAATACTCTGCCTTTTGTTTACGTTACATCTATCAGAAACCAATAATCATGAAATTTTAAATAAAAGAGGAAAGAAGTTTTCTGTAATCTATAAAACACTTGTGATGAAGAATTGAGTTATCCATAAATTCTGGAATAGAATACGATTCATCACCATCTGGAGTTCAAATGGTGTTTAAAGCTACTTGAGCATCTTTTTACGACAGCATCAATTACCTGCTAAACCACTGATAGAACAATGAAAAGAAAAAGATATATTCAGTCGTTGGGAGAACTTGGCTCAGTAGTTATGCATTAAGGCGCCAATGAAAACAGTATATTCTATTCCCAGACAATACATGTATATAAAAATAAATATTATTCAGAACCACAATATATAATTTGTAAAATGGTTATTGAAAAAATGAAAAGAATAAGAAGATGCCAAAAAGGAAAGGTTCAATGAATTATAAACTCTGACAGGGATTCCTTCACTCCATGATGTCGCTTTAATACTTTTTTCACCAATTTTCAGGAAATGAGCGAAATCAAAGTGCATTGAACCATATGAATTTGGAACATCAAATTAATAATAATAAGCATGATTTCTGTGCTCAAAGCATATATGCGCATGTATGTTTGAACTTCTTTAATGGATCTGTGTCTCATCGTATTATATTTATCGGTGAAGAAATATCACATGCCTTTTATTTCCAAGTAGCAACGATTCAAATGACGAATATAACATTAAAAAAAAGAAATCTCTTGATTACAATATTGAGAAGAAGGTAACAATGAATTTACCCCCATGATTATAGTGCAATTTTCATAGATCAATCAACCAAGTAGCAATGCACAATTGCGATTGTAATTAAAGAATTGTTCCACTGTATCACAAGACTGAATGATTGCATATAAAGGGAGGATTGTTCAATCAACATTTAATTCAAATCAAATTACTTCATTCTTGTTAATATGTCACGAGATGGCTTTAAATCATAGAGAATTAGAGGATTTCTACTTTAAGGAGCTAGCTGTATATAGCTTCACTAATTCTTGCTGTACCGTATATATTCAAACATATCACAAGGGTTATTTCATAAATTTAGGGGCACGATGGCCCGCATCCATAATATCTTGCTAAAATCTCCCCCCCCCACCCCAGGGGGAAGAGCTCCACAATAAAACATTCTCTGGATACCAATTACCCTACCAATAAATTACAGTCAAGAGATCAAATTGTCATTCGCCAATGACTTGAATCAAATTTTAATGAAACGGTGAAAGTAAAGTATGGTCTCTTTAGCTAAATAAATCATTCACACTTTGAGGACGAGCCTTGTTTCACCGACTTGATGGAGATACGTCACAAGGGAAGTGCATTTATAATCATGTTTGTCTGTGAGCTGTCGCCAAGAATCGAGTATATGGCTTCTTTGATGGCCATCTATCATATTCCTTTAAAAATAACTTTTTTTTTTCATCTATCAATATTTATTATAAAGAGAAGTATTGTTGTTGCAAAATGCAAAAGTCAGATCTGAACTTCTGAAGTAAGTGCAAGTAGTCAATATTACGGGCTTCAATAGTTGATGCATTGTAAAATTGTTGACATAAAACATGCCTCTTCTTTTATCAAGAATTTTACATCTCTATTATTTTCTCATATTTACTGCTAAAACGTGACATCATTTAATAATAATGTATGAAGTATTGCTCACATTCAGAGGTATACCAAAACAGCGCATACGAACTATGAATGATGAAAGCCTTATGGTTTCCCAATGTTGTTATTGCAGAATAGTAGTGAACTATAAGGATGATCTTTATACATGAAGTACTCTGAGTATAAAAGGCCAACTCTACCACAAGAAGCGAGTTGAATCCAATGAATTAAAAAGGGAATCAATAAAAAAGATCGCCAATGTCTGATAAAAAGTGAAAGTGTCGCAGCATTTGAAATTTACAATATTTTTTTTCTAACCACCATGCTCTCAAGGAGCAAGTCGGTGATATCATCGTAAAATCATGAAAATGAAAGAAAATACCAATTTTCTTAACATGCATATAAAAATTTCTCCTTCGTAAAACAAGTTGGCAGAAAGGAAATTTTTACACATTCTATGAATAATCATTGGATAATTATTTATCAGTAATTAATTTTTATTCTAGAAACAAAAAAAATATTTCCTAACAAAAACATTTTTAAAAAGGTGATATTATTCGAGTAAGCATCACTGTAGGCTACATTATTTGCAATTCAGTGTTATACACACTGTAAAATCCTTTGTTACATTGAAACATGATGGAACTTATTCTTATTTTCTTAAAAATTCAATGCATCTTTTCAATTTGTTAATTGTAATACCTAACAAGTTGGCATGATAGAATCTTGGTATTTATGCAATATATATGCCACAATACTATATCTTTTATGCAAGTTCTGCTTCCCAGAAAAATTGAAAAAAAAATCTAATGTAAATGCAGCTTAATCTGATTTTAATACAAAGGTATTACATTCATTCTAGCATAATATACATACAGTATACCAAACATGCAGCATTTTCTGCTTGTACTACTGGACTCAACACTCGGAGTCTACGCAAGCAATACAATGATGTTTTATAGAAGCAGTACAAATCAGTAGATTCATTAAAATAAAAATAAATATATATTGCTTTTATTGCAGTGAAATGAAACCGTCACACTTGTGAAACCCGACCCCAGATTGACCGAACCTACTGCACTGTTTCCAATGACATACCATGGGTCAGCTTGGAGTCGGTTTCACTGGTGTGACTGGATTTTAATGAACAACATGACCCAAACAGTCATCCTTGTATTGTAAGAACCCAAACACAAGCTGTTTTTGCCATTATCTGAAATTGAGACTAATGAAACACCCGCCTTACTCTTGGCTGGCTATGCCCCGCCCACTCTTGGTCAGATGCGTTTAGATTTGTAATAATATCATCCTCCACGTTCTTGTTTGATACAACCTTGTTCTTATAATACATAAGAGTACGAAAAAGATTGTTTTTTATTCCAACAACTCCAATTCCAAACATCAATAATCAAAAGGATATACTGTGTAATCATTATAAATATAATCACAAACAATTTGCGTATACCTTTCTACACACTTCACTTTGTTTTGGATTGGTATTAAATTATCACAGAAGCAACACTAGAACAGTCCAGACTATTCTGGTCCTCTACTTTTAGTGAATACAAAGAGTCTGCACCCAGTTCATATCGGCACAATCATGAAAGGAGTTATGAACCCATACGTTACTTATATACCTAGTTATAAACACATTGGCCCGTATTCTGAAGTCAGGTTTAACTTACACCATGGTCTTATTCTATGCTAATATTGTGGGGCCAAAAATTTAACAAAATCTGTTTACATTGTATATTTCTCATGTTTACATTTTGTTTCCTTTTGCTGTCATGAGTAAAAAATACTTCAAAATACTAGTACTAAAAATTATTTCAGTAATCATTCCCAGACAATTATGTACAATTGAGTGTCACATGAGTAAATAATTTGGATGTGTATAGTTAGGGCTTTGTGCCCCAATTGGCTCTCCATAGTTAAACCACAACTTTAAACCAGGATTTAATTTAAACCAGAGTTCAGAATATGGGCCTATATTCTCAATATTGCAAAAAAAACAAAAAACCCAAACTTTATGCATGGCATACAACCCCAGAGATGAACCAGTCCATGTGATGAATGTAAGAACGCACCCGAGTGACAAGACGATGAGATCATCGTCAGAACGCACCCGTATTACAAGAAGCTGAGTGTAGAGACATTGTCATTTAGTCATCATATAATTGCTGCTCTACCGATTATGGTTCCTTAGCGAAAGAGGTACATGTATGACCCTTTGGCGCATCTGCCAAGTGAGGCCCTAATGCTAGGTGAATCCAATACCATATACCCTGGAGCAAAGACTTCAAGCAAAAAGCAAAATGGTCTTATATTTCTTAAAGCTATCATGGTTTATTTGATAAGATAGATTATGATCAAGCAGGATTTTAGTCATTTCTCCATGGTTTCTTGTACAAATTCCAGCAAAACTGCAGATTATTCCTTCACTCCAACACATTCCTACATGTATCTTAATACCTACAATATCTTCTTTCGGCCTCTTTCTCTACCTTTTTTGCATCTCCTTATTCTCTTTCTCCAAGTCCTTCTCCTCCCAGAATTCTTCTTCTCCTCTTCCATATTTTTCTTCTTTTCCTTGTTTCTCTTATCCTTATCTTTATTCTTGTTGTTTTACTGTTGAATATTTATTACATGTATGAAGGTATGGGTACAGTATAAATGTAGTCAGTTATCAGATAGTATGAATAAAATAGAATACTGGATAAAGAAGCATTTTGCAATGTTTTCTTAAAATTGATGGATGATATAGATATTGTCCCCACAAGGCCCTTTCATAATGTACGACATGGTATTAAAATTAAATATCCTTTCTTTCAAATATTGATGAGCACTGGACATGATTAATCAGATCAAATAGCCACAGCAAAATGTCAAAGGTAATCTGAGACAAGTATGTCGCCAAAACAAAGGAGGTACACAAAATTGATTGAATCTAATAAAATTTCTCTTAAAAAATTTCAAAAATCTCAATATGCATGTTACTTAAGCATGTTTACGAAAGTGCAATCCCCAGTTGATCCTCTATTGTTATTGTCCATTGATATCTATTGAAAACTGGAAGAAAATGGATACCGAGCGGGGGTACCTCCTCCCCTCCCCCTCCCTGAAGAGAGGTTAATGCCAAAACCTGTGAAGGTGGACATTAGAGTCAAAACAAATGAAGTCTGAAAACAAATTATAAACCATACAGCAATCAACCATGTTCATTTCACATTGCTTTTGAACATGTTGCTGATTGATAATTGTTTTCACAGGGTAATTATCAAAATTGATTGCTGTCTGGTTTAGATGTTTTATTCATGCCATTATGTTTAATAGCCCTCTGACCACTCATGTGTTAACTTCAGGTTTCACTTTGCAAAGTAAAGTTAACTGTTCATGAATCACTTGCCTCAAACAAAAATTGGCTACGTAATGACGATAACATTATAAATAGGATGTTTTTTAACTGTACAGTAAAAACAGGGCCGTCTTACAAAAGGTCATGATTGATTCGATCAACTACAACTATGGAAAGCCAGCAACGTCAACATCTAAAATGCATATTTGTTCAAAATATTTCCTAGATATGATGTGAAGTCATATACCTTATTTTCTTGAAAAGTCAATGTGCTTTTCTTTGCTTACGAAGGACATTGGGCAAATTTTGTGGAGAAAAAAATATGACTTTGTTGGATTTCCATATAGTTTAGGATGATCGGATCAATTGTATCTCTTTGTAAGATGGGGCCCAGAGCTTCTCTCATCCACCTCCACATTCATGAATTCATTATGGAAAGCTAAGGGGAACAAAGAAAATATTAATTAAAAGAGTTTGCTTTCCATCCTGATAATGAAAATGACAATCGCTTGGGAAGCTGTAATATGAACCGATTGTTAGATAAAATAATCTGAAAATTCATTAGCCCACCAGCGCAAGCAATTAGACTGTTCACACGAGAGGAAATTTGTAGAAAAATTCTCATCGAAATATATGATTGAACCATTGACTCATGGAGACTTAAAATTCAAAGAATGTTATAAGCAAAAAAGGCCACGGCATTGTTTGTGAAATAATTCAAATACGTTGCCATTCATTAGTGCAAACTGCATTATGCTCTGTCATAAGCAACATCCATAGTTACGATTTTTATTTGATGTTCATCATATGATCTAGCTGTTTTACTAGGAGTTTAGTGTGACTCAGATTCACGCTCAAATGCAGATGTGCACACGATATGTATAAACGCATAATCTTATTGATACACAGTAATGTGCATTCTCTTTAATAGCATGATTTGACAAATGCAGTCCCGCAAGCAACTTGAAATAAAAGGCCTGGTCACACAGCCCGAACGTTGTTGGAGCGGTCTTGGAGCGGTAGGGAGAGAGGGTCGAATTTCACTCACAAAATTGGGGGAAAAAATAGAAAACAAAATAAACAATCAAAATCGAAAATGGTTATCGGTAGCGAGTGGTGATGATTTTTTTTCTCTCCGCTCCACGACCGCTCTAACAACGCTCGGGCGGTGTGACCAGGCCTTTAAGTGTGAGTCAAAGTCACACTTAAATCATTGTCAAACCAAGGAGAGAGGTGATATCTCCTTGGTCAAACACTCCATCCCCCCCCTGATAGAATATGTTCTTTCTAACACAATGCCCAACTATGGAAAATTTCATCACAGAATACAGCTAATTACTTGTAATATGCACACATATATTTAAAAACAAAATACACGTAGTGTGTCAACATTTCTAACAAGCTGAATGAACCTAGGATGGCTTTTTCTTACTGGTATAAGAAGAGCTTGACGAATCAGTGCTTACATGCAAGCTAAATGTCAAGTGAGAAAAGGTTTAATCTGGGGCCCGTTGCAGAAAAAGTCGCGTCTAAACGCAAGTCAAAATATCAAACGCAAATCCCAAATGCGCGCTTTTGATTGGTTGAAAATCAAGTTGTGTACGATTTTTTTTAGAGATTTGATTGATTTCAGCTCTGTCTGCAACAGTCCCCTGAGGTATAACTATAACAAGATCCCTATCATGTCTCTTTTGATACCAGACTTCCTAGATAGTGTATCATGTTTTATTCCCCCTTAATCCCCCAGATACGCAGGAAACATTTAATGAGAATACAGCTACATCCATATTCGCATATTATACAGACAAGAAAATGGATACTATCTGCTGCATGCTTACATGTAAATAATATATTTCTGTTTTGTTTATTCCTACATGTGTGCTGCCGATTTTCTAACAGGTGTTTTCACACCAGCCCGATCAAAAATAAAATTTGTAAATTTCATAGACTTGTTCAGACCTAAAAATGCCTGCAAATTATACATCAACCTAAACCAGATATCCCTGGCAATGTTCTTGTGGTTTATGAGCATGCAACATGATGATAATATTTTTTTAAAGAAAAATCATCCTTCTTGCCCAACCTCCCGCATGGGGTTCTTTCATAATCACATTTTGCTTTAATTACAGCCATGTGACATTGGAAGGATCCCTTTGAAAGCTCTGTTAATAGGAAAACTACTTACTAAGTTGTGGGCATTTTCCTTTGGGAATAAATAGATATTGTGCTTGCACACTGGCCAAATTCCCGGTATGTTATTCAAATTTGTGCAGGTGTAAATGGGTCTTTTAATGAAGTTGGGAGTATCTTGACTAATTATCATATACATATATTGTTTGTATGCGTTATCAAATGACCAAAATGTGATGTGGTACAATGGCAAATTGCACTACCATTACACAGCAAAAACTGTGGTGTTAACCGGTGTACATAGAGGACCACACCAGTTATTTTACACCGGTGTTAAATTGGTGGTGTTAGTTTTACACCTTTAGGTGTTATTACAACACCTTTGTTGTTACATTTACACTCTTTGTTGTTATGTTTAATCTCTAGGGTGTAATTTTAACACCTCAGGGTGTGGTCCTCTATTAACACCAATTGGTGTCAGTTTTAACACTGCAGTTTTTACAGTGTAGTCTTGTTTGGATGACATTGATTATGTCTGGGAACTTTTAATGGTTTACACTTCACTGCAATGAACTTGACACCTGTCACAGAAATGTGTGAAACGTGGCATGAAAATTTCTAAGTGCACAAAAAGTGGATACATGAATGGATGAATAAATAAATAAATATATCAATAATTCAGTAAATAGAGGAATGGATGAATAAATATCAATGACTCAATAAATTGATAAATGGATGAATGAATAAATATCAATAACTCAATAAATTCATGAATGGATGAGTGAATGAATATCAATAACTCATAAATTCATGAATGGATGAATGAATAATATCAATAACTCCTTAAATAGATAAAAAAATTCACTGAGGAGTGAACAAATGAATGAAAAGATGAGTGAATAATATAAAATGATTAAAAAAGAGATAAATCAATGATCAAATTGTGCATTCAGACAGGTGTTCAAAAAAGCATTTGCAAATAAGTCATATTTATATATTATATATTGTTGGAGACAAGATGGTGTATAAAAAGAGGAATTCATCATAATGAAACAAAACACTTTTGTTTCATTATCAATAAAAAATAAACAAGAAAAGTAAATAAAATTGCAGAGTAATATTGCAATACTTCAAATCAAATTGGCTTTTATTTCATACATGCAACACTGCATATTGATAATTTACAAAGCAGCGCAAATGCAATTTATAATTTCCTGTATAATTTAGATGTAGGCCTATATACATGTATATTGCTTGTTAAAAAATGCAGGTAGTCGATTTCCAGATTTTTGTTATTCCTGGCTGATCAAGGAAGCCAATCTATACATTTTTTTTGTCTTGCAGTGAAGGACCACTATTGCATGTAAATTATTAACACTTGATATCCATATACAGTATTATGTATGATTTTTTAAGTGCCTATAGGAAATGGATCTTACGTGTTACTAATGAATTTGTTTTCCCCTTGATATGTAAAATATACATTATGTTTCCCCCTTAGTAACAGCATCCTTTCAGAATCTAAAATGGCATGAATGGAAGGATCTCTGTCTATATGAGATTATAGTAAAAGATTTATGATATCCTATAGATTGCAATAATACACCAACTACATCTGATCAATCATTTCACATTGCAATTTTCCATAACACTTTGCACATAGTTAGCCGACAACACAAACCATTCCCTCAGCTCCTTGCCTACACATAGTACAATTTATAGAGTACATTGCTTTGGTGTACATGTATAAACAATGTATTCATCTTCCCAAATACCATCAATTCATAGCGATCTCTTAAGTTGGTACACGGATGCGGAAGTGACCTTTAGGTTTCAGGAGACCAGCCATTCCAGCCATGTCTTCAATTCTCAAACGGATATTAATACATGGATGCTCTATCTATGTTGGTTTCTTCAAGGTTCAATGTCTAAGAGTTTAAAGTATAAAGTAACTCTTGCTTTGCGCTATATGGTCTAGAACGAGTCTGTCTCCTCACCAATTATAATATTCTTATATTAAAGCAGAGGATCTGAAGCATGGATGAACCGACTCATCAACGACAGCACGCTCAGGCTATAAAATCAAGGAACCTGCTTTTCTTCAGATTGATCCTATCCGACATCCCAATCGGACAAACACAAGAAGTTATTGAAATCTTACAGGGGCTGTGAGTGGAAAAGAAAGAGAACTGAATATTTGCCCTTCAATTACAAAGACACCAAGAAGATAATGGAACAAACGAAAGGCGCAAATACAGAGGAGACTGGCAGATATGCAGGAAGGGTTTGCAGCTAGGTGAGTCAGTGAGATGGTAAGAGGATGGGAAAAGAAGAGATGAGCTCTGCAAATATTAGCTACCTATTGAGGAAGGCATCCTTCACATCTTCTCTCTCACCTCAAGACAAAGTACATGACATCCAAGGTGTGAGCTGCTGCTACGGGCAATAGGATAATGTATGTAAAAAGGGGTTACGCACCACAATGATGGCACTCGCAACCATGCGCGGTACAGGGAATGATGTTCTCTGGAGGGTGAGAACACTCTCATTCAAGTTGATTTGTATTTGCTGACAGGGATTGAGGAATGTGATGTAAATAAGGCCTTGTTGTCCGTTTCTTAAATTGAATCCTGGAAAAAAAATCCTGAAGAATGAACTGCTCTTTACAGAGTCATAACAAGAAATAATCAAAAGAATGAGAGAAGAAAATCATAAAAGGAGACAGGACTGGGCATTGTGGGATGATCCTCGTCATTTAATTTCATGTATGGGGTGTCATATAGGGACCAATACAAAGCCATAAAGAAGTTCTACAGATTGTACAAAAATGGTATGGGGAAGGGGGGGGGGGTCATTTGGATTTCTGCACAGTTAGAGCAACATATTCCAAACAAATCATACAGGGATTGTACGTTTCACCTACAGAGGCTGTGGTATTGTATGATGGTCACTACAATCTATTTCAGAAAATTTGTAAAACTCTGCCCTTAAAAAATCATACAGGAGACAGAGAGACTGTGAATCTGTACGAAAGTCGTAGGACATAGTGTGCCACCTCATTGAGTTCAAGCGATTAAAAAGATAAATTCATGCTAGCCCCATTCTACGATGATCCCTATAGGTAACTATAATATGTAATTTTAAGAAATATTTCTTATACCGTGTTTACACTTGGCTCGAGTGTTGAATCCTCAAGCAGGGTTGAACGCTGCGAAATGGGCAGTGATCACATTTATACTAAAACAAAAAAGGGTGAGTTCGACACAGCCCACCGATCATGAATGGAAGTAAAGTAGATGTAAACGGATAGGCCTTGTTTGACCTATGTCATGCGGGTTCGACACAGCTTTCTGTTTACACACGAAAAAATGGGCTAGTCTGACTCGGCTCGCGGGTTGAAACCTACAATTTTGGAGGATCAAAAAGCCGTGTTCAACACGGCTCATGGATCAGACTGATCGCATTTGCTCAACACTGTGAAAACATGTATATTTCCAACAACTGTACTTTCTCTTCCACAAAATCTATATTAAACTGCTCTTTATAAAAGAGCATGCACAGTATCTTCACAAGACGAAATAACTATACATATATCTTCAGGGCCAGATAGGGATGCAATGATGATGTAATAGATATAAACAGTGATACTTGTACAAGGTATCATGAAACCAATGACAAGCAAATTATGAAGGATGCATCGGAGATGACAGACAAATAAAATGTGGATTTCTTTGCCGTTTCATCTCCTCTGAGGAAACAAGACAACATGGCTTGAGGCATCATAGTATAATGAGTGCTAGGGTTGAGGGGCCACATTGGATTGAGGCCGCTGGTCTCTTATTATTGTTCCTTTATCATAATCCAATAAGACCATCATCAAACGCGACAGAGAACATCTCCCAATCAAGCATGATTCAACTGCATTTTCCAATCCATGCACTATTTACAACAAAACTTGAATTAATAACAACACAAAAGCCCCATTCAGACACATAAAACACACACGCTCTTGCACAGGTAAATCATGTAGAACTATTATTATTTTTTAAATATAACTTGTGTCTTGAGATTGAATTCATAAATCTTGAATCTCTTACCTCATTATTCTATTGTGACCGGGGCGTTTTTTTTTATACTATAAAAAAGGAAGTAATTCCTTATGAAGCTGTGTGCCCTATGAACGCCTAGCTTAGCCGGGTAATATAGGAGCGCCTTGAGCACCTAACAAGGTGGAAATGAGCGCAATATAAATATCCTATATTATTATTATTAAAAAGTTCAACAATGCTCAATAGAGACCTTTAAAATTTTATTAAATTCATTTCTGCAAAAACTTGCATATAAATATGGTTGCTGAAATATATATTTGTATTAAATAACTCCAGTTTCATTTTTCAAGAACACAAATTCTGTTATTACATGGTTACAAACTAAGTATTTGATATAACAAATTCTGTGATTTGGCCATCTGGTTGCAAATGAATTTTCAACAAAACCATCACCACTATGACGTATCCGTCTTGTCATATTACTCTATGTATGCACAGCAATTTGCTGATTATACAATTAACCAAATATAGTGAATGCAGCTCGATAAAATTCTTGATAGAATTATTGATATTGTATTTTTGTAAACAGAAGCTTTTGAATGGGAACAGGTGTGACATTCAGAACTAAGCTTACATCTGATTTGCTATCAATAACCTGAATTAAAAAAAAATGTTTCAAATTATTTGAAACACTTTTTTCAATGGTATTTAAAATACCATTGAAACTTTCAATGGTAATAATAGTTAAAACTTTTAGTAAAAGTTTTTGTTTACATGTGAACCTCCCCAAAAGAGCAAGGAATAGATACAATAGAGTCACAATGAATCATTTTTAAACAACATGCACTTGAAGGTAAATGCTAGTTTTGGTAATGATATCAAAATGAGTTCGTACAGAATCCAATGAAATGACCACCAAAGTGTCTGTTTGTATAAATAAAATGCATGTGCCAAAGGATTCTGGAAGAAATTGTGTACTTGCTGAGAAATCAGCAAATAAGCACAGGATTTGGGTAGAGCGTCGGGCCCGACGCTCTAAGCAATGATTATACATTGTCCCACGTCCGCTTACCTGTGTTGGGGATCTTTGGTGTAAATATTTTCAGCATAGATTTCAAGATTTCACAAAGTTAAGTTAATGTAACTGTGCCAGATCTAGATCCTCGATGATATACTGACAATTAAGCCTTGTTTTACAGACTTTCCCATGAAATCAGTGTTTACTGCAACTACTGGAATTTCTCTTTAAAAGTGAAAAATGCATGATACTGTTAAAGGTGATACATCCCGGACCCTGGTATATATTTGTGATAGCCTAACATAAGGTGGTGTTCTGAGCAGGCCATACCCTAAGGTGTTGAAAATACACCATGGAATATGAACACAACACCAAGATGTTTAAAAACAACAATGAGAATATGTTATGAATTAACACCAATGAGTGTTAAACAAACACCAGGATCTAAATAATCAATGGTGTAAATGCTTCGTTAGGTCCCTGTGAACACATGGTGTATTTTTAACACGTTTTGCAGGGAAGCTGATTAATATTTTTAAGTCCACAGACAGTTTTAGAGCTCCTCTGTGCATCATGGGCTAATAATTTTTCGCAGTTATGATTGGAAAACCCCCTTTTCTTTGACTTTGACCTTTCCCTATTAAACCCAGATACCTTTTCAGGGAATGTTTCATGAAACAGTCAGTGACTTTCACTGGTAAATATGCTCCAAGCCAATCAGATTCAAGGATTTCAGTAGATTGTAACAACAGTCAGTGAAAATCATTTGCTATTTGCTTTACGAAATGCTCTTAAAACAATGACTTCATGCAACACTGTGTCCACCTGAATAATCAATAACTGATGATTGTGTAGGCCACTTCATTGGATTAATTTAATACTTTTGAGGTCACTCGAAGGAGTTGTCAGAAAGCTGATTATGTCCTGTTGCTTCTTATTAGGTTATAATTGATCAAGGGTACTGTATACAATGAGAATTCTCCTTGTCTGATTATTATTAGACTTTGAGAATTATAAGGTATGTACTGTATGCATAGATGCATGTTTTATGAAATGCCAGAATTCTACTCTCCTCACATTTAAACAAATTCTTATCACTGAATTATTTTTTTCTCATGATGTCCCTGTTTTATGGAATAACCATTAAAACTCACATTAAACTACTTATTATGTAAAATGTTGGATGAATTAAAATATGCTATTAAAAATCACTTATTCAAAACCTACCTCAATTCAACAAAGTGACCTCAGTAACACATTTTTCTTTTCTTTTTGCTCTAAGCAGATAGAAGAAAGCGACATCATGCATGATAGGTGGGATGCAAAAACTGTTTTCATTACTAACATTGTTATCATCAACGTCATCATCTTCTTATGTATTATTATTATCAAGTATACAGTAAGAATGTTGAATAAAATCTGCAAACTCAACTCAAGCAAATGCAATTCAAATGAAAGGGAGGAATAATAACTAAAATTACAGTATTTTGCAAAATTATGTGAAACTTTACAATAACATTAACTATGAAACAAACAACCATGTGGGCCTATCCTATTACAGTATGAATGTCATATATTATGTCACACAATGTCATATCATATTAATATCTATATACTGGGTGGGGCATTGTGAGCATGCTACATGAATTGTTAACTGTCAAAGTAAAGGCTGTTCTCACTACGTTCCTAAAACTAGTTTACTGGAAACTAGTTTAGTGGAAACTAGTGAGAACGGTCAAAGCGGTCTTGGAAGCGATCTTCCAAACCAGTTTGGAAAACCACCTCACGATGTAGTTTTCAAGATCGCTTTGCCTCGTTAACCTGATTTTAGCGTAAGAGAGGACACAACCGTTCTTCGGGAAGCGATCTTCGTACATTTTGAGCGCGCTACTCCACACGACAGGTGTAGAATGCCTATGCTGCGGTTTCGAATTTCGCGCGAAACGCGTCACCCCACTGAGAGCATTTCCATAGCAACAAGAGCGCTTTACGTGAAGTGATTTTGAAAACCACTTTCGTGTGATCAATGGGAACGCTAGCAGAGCGATCTTCCAAACTGGTTTCCTGAATCGGTTTCCAGTAGACTAGTTTTAGAAAGCGTAATGAGAACGGAATGGTACATGTAGTTCCCACGCATATGTTGTTTTCTGCTTTGTAGGCTGATGATACTATTCTTTGTGGGCCAGTGATGCTATTTTTCAAACACACTCCTATTTGTTGATTTTAAATAATAGTGGGTTTTTCTATAGCACTAACATAGATCAGCTTCACGTATGTCACACCTGGCTCTTCACAATATGTTTGGTACACTGGTGGATCCAGGGGGAGCCAAAGCCGGACCATGCACCCCCCCCCCCCCTTTGAGAAGCAAAATTAAAATTTGCAATGTAAAAAATGCCATCAAAACAGAAGTGTGCCCCACTTTTAGTGGAGAACTTTTATTTTGTTTTTTTGTGTTTGGTGACGAAATATTCTGACTTTTTGGTTAAAAACATTTTTTTCTTTGCTTGTCAAATTTTTCCTTGGGAAAGATGTGCCCCCCCCTTGGAAAATCCTGGATCAGCCCCTAGTTAGTTTGGCAAGTGTATTGTCTGGCTTTACACTGATAATTTGTGAGACTAATACTAAAAATAAATGGTATTTCTATCCCATATCATTATGCAAAACATTTTCACACTTTTCGTATATAACAAGGGTGTTTAATTTCCCTGTAAAATTAATTCTAAAAACTTTAAGTATATCTGATGTGATGAGGTGATGTGCGTGTGTAGAAGGTCATACTGGCAAATTTCACCCCACACGAAGGAGTAGGTTATTTGAGTAGAGAAATTGCCAGGGAAAGTACTAAAACAGTATTCCAGTACATGAAAATAGCAGTCATTTCTTTTTCACTACTTTTCCAATTAAATTTTTCATGCATTAACGATGTATGTGGGGGTAATTGATTGATAAGTACACATTAAAATTTGATTAAAAAAAACCAACACAATATGCTGAAGTAAATGAGTACACTGGTGTACTTTCCTTTCATTGGCTTTTAAGTACTTTAGATAAGCACTTAAGAATTAGAAACTAAAACTAATTCATGAAAGGAAGATGCCATAAAGTCATCAATCAAATTTCAAGGAAACTGAAGAAAACCAAACGAATCTACCAGTATCAATCTGTAATATTTTAAAGGGAAAGTTCAGTGTTATTCATCAATGACAAACCACAAAAGAATCATGCATTTTATTGTCTTTTTTCCCTTTGTAATTATTTCTTGAATAGTAAGTCTACAGTGTGGTTGAGGTTTCCAATAGCCATGTGATTTTTAATGACAATAGATCTCTCAAACTCTCTCATTCTCCTACACCCTCACTCATTGTCTTCTCTCTCTTCTCTTTATCTGTGCCTCTTGAAAAAAAAGAAGTTCATTACCAATTAAAGAATGGACCAATTTAGCCCCTTGGACTTCTCGTGAAAGAACCATCTTGTCTTTCCTACTATCATATTTACTCCTCCTGGGACCTGTTGCAGAAAGGTTGCGTTTAAACGCAAGTCAAAATATCAAGCGCAAGTCCCGAATACAAGTGCTTCATTGGCTGACAATCAAGTTGCGCTTGATTTCAACTCTTTCTGCAACATGCCCCTGATGGACAAACCAGTTGGATGGAGAAGTGCACATCGATAGAATGTGCAGTAGGTGCACCGTCCCTCAAGAGACCCGACTGTTCCTTGGATATCTTTCATGAATTGATGATGACTTTTCTGCTTCATGCCACCTGGAGACAGGATACTTCTCTTCAATCATTGATCACATGACCCGTGCTGTAGACCAACCAAGTCATGTACAAACCATGCTGGCTAGACTTATGTCAAGTCAAGAAGTTGAGCCAAGCATGTACACTGGCTACTGATAAATAAATCAAAGAACTGCACAGTTCTTCTCAAGGGCTTCATCAGAACATCAATTTTTCAATTGATCCAAAAGGAACATCTCTGGAACCCTTTGACTACACTGTAAAAACTGTGGTGTTAAAACTGACACCAATTTGTGTTAATAGAGGACCACACCCTGAGGTGTTAAAATAACACCCTAGAGATTGAACATAACACCAAAGAGTGTAAATGTAACAACCATACATGTTGTAATAACACCTATAGGTGTAAAACTAACACCACCAATTTAACACCAGTGTAAAATAACTGATGTGGTCATCTATGTACACCAGTTAACACTACAGCTTTTGCTGTGTACCAAATTCTATTATCCCAATAGGCTTTGTACTAATATATGGATCCAATTCAAGAAAGCAATGCGTAAGCCTAGGAGGTTTTTTGCTACGTGCACTGAAACTTGTTTTTTATCTTCAGTACCTTTATGGAGCACTTTAAAGGAAAAAAATAGATTTAACAAAGGCTCTGTGACCTGTAAGATTTCAGATGTAATCAAATTATTACTCAGGATCAATCTTAAATAAAAATAAATCATAATCAATGGTACTAAATTTTGATTGTATTTCTTTTGATATAGATTTTCGTATCATCAATCTTATTATTAATTGTTACTCTTCCTCCAATTGCAATACCATGGCAACCAATCCTCAACAGTCAATCAAACTCAAGGCTTCCGTGGTATTGTAAATAGATGGCAAAGATGCTATATATAGGAAGCTTTGAGGAACTTATCAAATTGTCAGGGTATCTGGTGACAACCCATTATCTTATTTCTTTCTTTCTCTTTAGGAAACCCTTCAAAACTTTGACAAACATCCTGTACCAAAGGAGAAAAAAAATCATATTTCATACCAACTTAAGGAGAAAAAAATATCTTGTTTCATGAGGTGTTTTTAGACCGCCTCGAAGTTCGTCAGTTCCAGGTATTCTCTGATTGGGAAATTTTGGTAATGTGAAAGCAAACTACGCGTAATTTCCCCGAAAGAAAATACCTGCTAAATAGTAGGTACTTGGCGAAATTACAAGAACTTTCGCGGGGATTTTTCCAAGGTCGCAGGTATTTTGGCAATGTGAAAGCAATTTACGGGAACTTTTAGCCCAGCGTGTCGTTGGGCACGGTGCGGTGGGTGGCTGCTGGTCTAGTGACTTTGAATCTCGCGCCTTGCCTGCTTATCAGATCATACTGCGCATGCTCGTAACTTCAGGAACTTATTCCGAAGGGTATGCTTCGGGGCGGTGTGAATGCAGGAATAATAATTAATGGGTATTTTCAGCATAAAAAAGTTCTCGTAATTTAACAGGGATTCTTATGATCGAGGCGGTTTGAAACCACCTATTGATAAATTTGTGGCAAGTACCCATCATATTCATCTAGATCTGCTTGTAATAAATCATGTTTCTGGAGTATCTTTCATCATCGAGTCCTACCAACAACTAGAGCCAAGAGCATCAAGAACTTTCTGATTCCACCTAAACCATCTATCATCTCACCCAGACTTCCATCACAGTATGTAAAACTGTCAATCAATGAATAATCTTTAGAAAAAGACAAATTAACAAGTGAAACTTAGAGACAAAACTAAAATAAATGGGCTCATTCTTTCTCATGCATGAATCAATATGTTTTTTAATATCGAACTACTCTCAGTACCCAGCTCGTTTATCTAAAAAGTGATGCTCAAGAAAAAACCACAACAGTTTGAAAAGTGTAAGTTTTATGGAGTAGACCACAATAACTTGACTTACTTCTTGGTTTCATGTATCACCACAGGTGTATTCATGGTGAACAGTCAATGAATTGGAGGGGATAAAATCTTGACAAAATAAGGATTGATTTAACAGGAAAAAAATTCTGGTCACCACAAACTGACAATAGGGAGTTTTAGGAGCAGTGAACAAGAACAGCGTAGCAGTCGTCTGATCATTCGAGTCAAAGTCGTCATCTGCCCTTGTTCACTAAAGTAAAGATACAAATATTTTAGATTCCATTTGACTTGTATGTAAACTAGTGGGTCATGACATGCTGCCGGAACCCGGAAGATCTTGTGTACCACCGTGTCATGACCTGGTAGGGTGATACGAAGGTGCAACTAGTGCTCACTTGCTTTGATTCCTTTTACATCAGTTAGGAGAGGGAGCAATATTATATTTTGGAGTTTAGAAAACATTGTCAGATATATATATATGATAAACATAAGGCATCGTACAACGTACATAAATTTTGTGAAAAGTCAGTGAAAACAGTGTTTTTAAGGGAAAGGAACTATTGCAACTGATCTTCTTGCTGAGCTGAGCAACTGAAATGACGTCACTCATGTGCACGTCGACTATGATTTAGAACCGCAGAATGGAGGTGGCAAGGTTCTCAATTCTGATAGTCGACGAGGGTGAAGACCTGACGCATATGGCAGGCCAAAATTTTGTTGAAATATAATAAATAATTACCATGGCACCATGATTTCCGACACATGCAAAAATATGTCCTGCACACCTTTACCTCAAGACCAATGTAGGAGCCAAATTCTGTGAGAATTGTTTGAAAACTAATCAAGTAGTCCAAACAAAAATATTTCTACATAATTTGGGGCATATAATATGTTGTTACCATGGCAACACGATTTCCAACAAAATATGGGTTTTGCACATCTATACATCAAAACCAATGTGTGAACCAAATTTCATGAGAATTAGTTGAAAATTGATGAAGTAATTAAAAGTTTCAAAACTGCAAATTTTTTACCCAATTTTTGCCATACATATTTTACCGTATTTTTGACAAAATATACCATTACCATGGCAATACAATTTCCAAAACATGAAAAATGCATCTTCACCCCAACACCAATATACATTCCATGGTTCATGAGAATCGGTTAAAAACTGAGGAAGTAGTTCGATGTGCAAGATTTGCAACAGACTGACCGACCGCCCATACGCTGATTCCTAAATACCCTCTTTAAACTTTGTTTGGCGGTGGTATAATGAAGGTTAAAATTCAAAGCTGGAAAGCCATGATTTACGAAGACAGCTACTGCTTGTCCCAGATATCATTTAAATACAACATATAATGACAGGAAAGGCAAAATAAACAACAAGTGTCAAGAATCTAACATCTACACACATGTAAAAAAATTGAAATTCGTCTCAATGAAAGATGTTCAGAACATAATGATTACTTCCCATGACGATTATTCCCTAAGTCTATCTCTTTTGTATTGCACCTGACATCTTGATATTTTATCCCATTAATTAGAATTATTGACAGACCGTACCCTAAAAATTAACATCACACGATCCTTGCAGCAACCAATGTATTTGCTCGTCAGCGCACCCAAGAAATAAGATCGTTTCAATGTGACGCCATATGGGCAAGTCACGATATTACTTCAGCTTTCGTTGAAATCAGAATCTTTTGTGAATTCAAGACGTGTGCTTCTTGAAGATCCAGCTCTATAATAATTATGTCAACAACAGAAGTCAAAGAAGTAGTATTTCAGGAGTGGGAGCGCATGACATGGGGTGTGGCCATACATTTCAAGAGGACTAGAGATCTCAATACTGTACATGTAGGTGCTGTGGGTTGTGTTCAATCAAAACAAACGTAAATCACAAAATGTGACAAAAAATCATGGTATCTACTTTACTGGCTAGCATTCAAGTGAATTCATATTCAATAACACTGATTTATTAAACCTCATTAGCCGAGACACTAGTCCCAAAGTATTGTTAACTTGGTGTCCATATCCAAACTTTATAGAGAAGATCTTTCTTACACTGATACAGATAGAGATTTCCACTCTATTCAAGCAATTTTTTTTAACAACTGTGGTTCTGAATTGCCTTTCAAAATATATTTCTTTTGGCGATTAATTTGTGTTTTTGAAAGATACAGCCCATGAAATATTTCTTGAACTTAAACTGCAAACCAAACTTAACGTTAATAGAAATCCATGTTTCTCAGGTATAAAAGCATGTCAAGTGAACACAGCCTCACAATACAAGATGACAACTAGTCAAGATAGTGAGAAACACCCATCTGTCCTGTCCTGGACTTTACACTGCTATCATAAAATAATAAGAACAAACAAATGTCTTCTGGAGCACGGCAACTTCCTCAGAACTATACTTCTGGTGTCCCCATGATTTAAGAATATTATGGATTTACAGTGTACATACAACACAGCTCAACGTCATAGCCATCTATGATGTTTGCTTTAACAATCCTTCCAAGATTCTTTTGTGTAACAAAAATCAAAACCGGAACTATACTTAAAGATTTTAGATGAAAAGGGAAACAAGAAACTGAACCAAGTAAATAAAATAATATTCTCAACACATTTTAGCCATTGGAAATTTTATACAGGCCTCTTTTTTTTATCCACAATTATCCACCTTCATATGACATTTACAAATTAATCATGAGTGTGTAAATGATAATTTCATTCATTTTGATTTTAAATGATCAAGATTTCTTCAATTTAAAGCATTTCAGTGTTCCACTTGTGTTTTAAAATGTGACTTTAAGGAAATATTGTATTGAAAAGTTTTCTCCATCAAACACATGATGAACTGGGATACTGGGAAAGATTTGTCAATTGAACACAATTGGAGCGCTTCATGTTTCTGCAGATACTCTTCATCATCAAACACACATGAATAACGCATGAAGACATCTCACGACAGGCAACAAAGTGATGCATACGTGAGAGGAAAATAGACACATCAGAATGGATGAAGCACTTCAAGTATACATCTTGGCACAATGTCAACAAAACTTGAATCGATTAAGTACACATCGAATGAAGGGAAACTTAGAAAATATTCATATCGTTTTTTTCAGATGCAAAGGTTTCGAGAAAATTCAAACAGATCAATACAGGCAGGACCCCTTACAGATGAGTCTCACATAAAATTTAAAAACAAACAAACCAACACCAGCATTTTCATTCTGGGAGAGAATCGATAGTTATGATTTATTCCTTTTTTTTTGTCTGTTTTACTTGATTCTACTGTGTTCTGGGTGTAATCTCATATACATCGATACACTTGGTTAAAACATCAAAGTGCTGATTAAAAGGTACGTGAACCTACAAATTGTTGGTTAAATAAAATCTCCATACGTTAAATGCACAAGCACAACATTGTTTAACAGTTTTAGTAGATTCAGATTTTACCCAACCGGATTGTGTTACATTCTGATAGTGAAACAATATAGGGATGGTCTAAAGATTTAAAAAAAGGGCCAACATACTGCCTTTTCATCTTTATCTCTCTCATTAATCTATCTTTCATTCTGATGAAATTAACTCTATTCTCTATCCCATTATTACATCTCTCAACAAGTAATACGGCAATGTCATGGTATGAATGATAATCCCTTTACTCTGATTAGCAAATATCATCCTTTTATAAGGAACGGCACAGCCTATTGTCAGATGAGGTGAATGTATTCATTCATGAAGCCAATGTGATTTTCTACTCCAGTACATTTATGACAAGCCGATAAATTACAAATTCATTATCCTCCCTGGATATTATATTTTCAGACATCTACATGTTCCAAAATGATTTTCGCAAAAACTTGAAAGAATAATTAGAAAAACCCACCAAATTGCCAATTGATACAGTGCTATTATTAGATTGATTACGAACATTGTAAAATAAAAGAATGCTATCTGAATGCCCCCATAAAGATGACACATCCTTCCCTTAAGTTCACATCGTATGCTATTGCGTTCAAAATCAAGGTCTGTACTCCGAGACTACTTCATGTCAATCACTGTTCCTCCAAGTATTCATGAATGTCAGGCACAAATGCAAGGAGCATCTTGCTACTGAAAAAAACAAGTCATGATGAGCAAGAAGAGGGATACATCACATGACGTATCACATGACTTACCTCAAGCGCACTGAAGTACATCTGTTTTCCTTCTTCGTCTTTCCCTCCCGACATAATGTAAGATTTGAGAAGGTATTCGTAGAAGCTATCACCCAGGGCACCCAGAGAAACGTGCACTGCACAACAAAACAAAGACAGGTGGGTGTTTCATAAAGCTGTTTGTAAGATAAGAACGACTTTAAGAACGACTGGTGATCCTTTCTTTTGGTAAATAGTATACACCATAGGCGATGGTTTAGCGCGTAAGAAAGGATCACCAGTCGTTCTCAAAGTCACTCTTAACTTACGAACAGCTTTATGAAACGGCCCCCAGGATCAAACTTAGGGGGTAATGCAAGAAAATATTGTGATTTCAAATTTAAGTTATAAATTAATTTCAATTAAAGCAAATCAATTTAGTTGTGGGTGCAAGAAGCAGACCAGCGACCAATTGCAAATTTGAAATCAATTACAAAACTTGTGATTGATATTGGAACCTAACATTGACTTTCAGTTGATTGCAAATTCCTGTCAACTCCCCGT
The DNA here is from genome assembly GCF_018143015.1 of Lytechinus variegatus. Lineage (NCBI taxonomy): Eukaryota > Metazoa > Echinodermata > Echinoidea > Temnopleuroida > Toxopneustidae > Lytechinus > Lytechinus variegatus. The sequence goes on along the minus strand of NC_054743.1, from coordinate 15,353,717 downwards.
TAGACTAGATTACATGCAAAGGTTACAAACATGACTCTAGTAGTATAGGGAATGGGGATTATAGTCTTAATCTACATGCAACATTGTATTCAATCCAGATTTATTTTAAATTCTATTCTCGATCTATTAATTTTTTAAAACTAATAATTAATTCAGAATAATGATTTACTTATTGAAGCCTGATTTAATCAGTCTGGCATACTGTTTTTCTAATTCTTTTTTCCTTAGAACGCTAACCTTTTTTCCTTACACTGAATTTCAAGCAATCAATGACAGATACTGATGCTATAATAATGAGCAAGTATGTATAGCATTGTTTTTTCCTGGTGTACTCTGTGCATTACGGAGGGGGGGGGATATTTCCATAAAATTAGATGTACATGGCTGAAGCACAAAATGTGGTGAATTTTTGCCTCAAATACGATCCTATGTTTTTTTTTATATTGATACATACTCTGTCCCCATTTTCCAGTCTTTGGGTTGAGGAAATTCGGATAGAGGCCATCAGATCTCTTAACATCCTTCAACACTTCTCGAATCCTGTCAACCTGCAAGAAAAAAACAGCAACATACAAACTACCATTAATATATAATTATAATATATAATATAATTCGTGGTGTCTTCACAAGAAAACGCATTTGATATCTATCAAATTGTTATAAGCAATTGGTAAATGTCAGCAAGTGCAATCAAATGGATAAGCACAAACAATAATACATTGAATGAAAGTGCTTTCCTGATTTATTAAAATAACTCAAAAAAATAAAATAAATCAAAAGTGCTTCAGCTTCCAACAGGGAAAAATCTCACATTTTTAGTGCAGATTCAAACTATCTGATGGTGTAATGTTGGCTAGTACATTCCTCCAGAGATATGATTTGAAGAGAACTCTCTGATAGAGATCTATGAAAGCTCTTCATAAAGTGCTTTTGGAAGAAACTGCTCTGAAGGCCTACTCACACCAACCTGACCAGGGTCCTGTAACACAAAGGTTAGCGATTAATCGTACGCTTGATTTTTACGATTGATTATATTTTGTAGTCAATGCAATCAATCATAAAAATATTCTTGATGATTGCTTAGCTTTGCGTTACGGGTCCCACGGTGTTTCATAATGTTGCGCGACTGTGAATTACTTAATTATGTTGTGTTTAAAATCATGTGCCCCTTGGCACTTAAGGATGATTTTGTACTCTCACTTATTTCTTGTGAAACACCCCCAGGAAAAATACCAGTATTCAGCCATTGTGACAGAAATTAACTTGTAACTAAAAAGAAAATACCAGCAAATCGGAAAGGAATGATAAAAATTCAGATTGATTTTCAAATGATTTCTCTAATGACGTTTTCAGTGTGAAAGCAAATCATGTGAAGATTTGGGATATGAAGAAGATGAGCTTATATCCCCTTAAAAGAAATGTAAGCATTGTGAAATGCTCACAAAGAACAAGAATTTTTATCTGGATCTGGTTGGTGTGGATGAGATTAATACAGCTTCAATATTGAGGCCTTAAAAGGTTCTTGGATTTTATACATGTAGGTATTTTTTTCTTATCAAGCTGGTGTGAATATGGCTGGAAATCCTCTACAAAAATTGTAATACATCTTACAAAAGTCATTGAGGGAACTATCCCCCCCCACACACACACACACACACACACAAACACTGTATAAAGACTACATATACATACCTTTTGCTTGTATTTGGGATCTCCACTGATCTCAGAAAGATAAATAAATTCCAGGTGGAGGGAACCAAATTCTGAGAGAATAGAAGAGCCTCCAGATGCCCATCCCCAATTTCTTGCACTCCCCCTGGAAAATAAGAAACAAATAATCAACAGCTCCGTCTTTCAACATAAACAAATTACAATCGCTTTTCTACTTTTTAACCTCCTCCTATAGAATTTCATTATGATAAGAAATATATTAGTAATTTAAGATACTGGAAATATTTATATGAAATTTTCTTTCATAAATGTATAAAAGATCAGAAAAAGCAGTATCACAAGAAAAACAAATTGAGGCAGATATAACAGTAAAAATATGATCATTGAAATTTTTACGAAGATAATTAAACATCTATTTAATGTCTAGCCAATAAAATTCTCATTTCTATTTCAAAGATCGCTGCTATAAATGTAAAATAACACCAGTTTGTATGCTTTACAGGCAAATATTTCAGCTCCCTGATTTAAATGCAAATACATGTACTACCTTTGTTATTTCCTTTTAGTAGTTCTACAAATAAAGTCAAATAAAGTATAATACATCATATCTCTGCCTTCCAAAAACATGTGACACAGGACTTTAGTCTTGTGTTTACCTGTGAATATTTGCTCAAATAATATGGCTGCTGCTGCAAAATCTGAGAGTATATTTTTGCCGAGATTAATATTCGGGTATGATAGTTGATACGGTGTGAGTATGGAGTTACAGAGCCAGTGTGTACAAACACGTGTCTGTCTGTATTGATATCAGGCTTTGACTGGAAGCCTAGACCAGATTCCATGAAATCTACACCACATTTTAACTTAATAATAGATTGAATGAAATAAGTTGAGACACAGGCATTCCTTTCTGTTACAAAGGTAGAAATATACAAATACCCAAACACCATCCAGCAAAAATGCTTTGTTAGTTTCTAAATTAGGTATTTGGTTACATGCCAATCAGCTTTTAAAAAAAAGTTATTATTGTTTTTCTTTTCTAAATCAAACGTGACATTTTGGAAAATAAGTGAAATATTTCTATCAACATTGTTTGAACAGGAATATGACCCCCAATATCTTTCAATTATAAATGTTTTTTCAAAGAGTAGCATGCCTTGAAAAAATGTCCCAATCAATCTGGTAGGGGGGGGGGGCTGGCGTACTTTTGTTATTCTTATATTATCTTTTCCAGTAATTTTAAACTTGCTGGGGGGGGGGATTCTGCATCCCTGATAGCATGTTAAAACTACAAAACACTACATTACAGTATATCACAAGAATTGTCTTTTTTATAGAGAAAGTAAATATATGAAGAACCTAGTTTCATGAGAAACTAACATAAGAACTGGCCATTCACCAGTGTACATTTGTAAAAAAAAATTGTTGCCTCATCAAGGCATTGGAATACTGTCACTTATAAGTCTGGTAAAAATATAAAATCAAGGAAATAATTAACTCCTCAGTATAGTGAATGAATCTCACTACATTAAGAGTTGCTTTCACTTGTTGAGCCAATTTTACCTTTTTAAAAGTGAAATCTTGTGAAGAATATGCACATTCATTCTAAACTCACTCTAAATTGAGTGATCCTTGATTTCACTACAAAGGGTATTGAATGAATGAAAATTCTGTATACCTAAACAAATGTTTTTAATTTTGGTGATAGAAGCCTAATTAATAGACATTTTTAAACCATCCCACAATAATGAGAATGGAAGCATAATACAAGTTGTTTTACAATAGATTTCTCAGATGCTGTTAAACCATTTTCATACAACTATTTACAAAGTTGTTCACTATGTATGAACTTAACAGTAAAATTTTAAACAGTTTAGACAAGTGAACAAAGTTTTTTTAATATTCAATAACTTATTATAGTTGACTTCTGTAAGGTACATATACAGCATTTTAGAAAATTTAAAACAGCATTTTCAATGTCTATACCTTTGTACAAAGAATTCTTTACTGGGGTTACATGTATACTCACGTTTTTAGGTTGACAAGTCCAAATGGTATTCCTGTTGGTGTGTTAAAGGCAGGTAATAGTTTATCCGCGATCTGAATAGCTTTCTCTTTGTATACCTAAATAAACAAGTTAAAAGAAAAGTATATATAATGAAAACATAAATATTGTATTCATAGAGTATGTAATGCAAAAAAAATCACAGCAAGATTTGCAAAATAGAATATAACACAATTGGCAATTTCATGAAAGGTACATATCTCAAAATTTAAGAAATTACAAAAATAAATAACATTTTTAAACAAATTTTTTTTCCCCTCATACATGTAGCTGACCCATTTTGAGAATTTGAGTCAGACAAAAATCACTTGAAAGTAATTGCAATTTTCCCTAAATGTCATTATAAACCATAATTCTGATCTAATCTTAGATTAAAAAAAATTACTTTAAACTTCTCAGGAATGGCTACAAAGATGCAGGGTGCTACTGCATAGATAGTACATTCTGGATAGTCTTCAAGGTAGGTCTATGTCCGGAGGAGTTTATCCACGCATGTTTTTTATTGATTGCCTCTCGTCTACGCAAGCATATTTAACCACAAGAACTCACAATTATGCATGCCTTTAGCCAGGCTTCCAGGATATTCAACTGTTCCCATAGCCAATGATTTCATCAAGGTTCCCTCTAGCAGCACCTTCACCCAATAATCAAGTGTTTCAGGATACCATGATTGCTAGCAAACTATAATGATACTATCAGTGGGTACGCACTGACCTTGACAGAGGCAGGGCACGCAATCTTGCAGATTGTAGCAAGAAAATTGCTTTTCTAGCAAGAGAAAGACGGGGTAATGATGGAAAAATGAGCTGATTCATCTATTCTAATTAAATCAAGTTATCAGAATCGGAGGAAATAGAATGGAACAATGGACACAATGTATTCTAGCATAAAGTACACATACATACTTGTATGTACCTGCATTTTGTCTGTTACAAAACAAGGTACTTCATAAACAAAATTAGTTGAATAATTTTGTTTTCGTGATCTGTATTGTTCCATAGAGATCATCATCATAAATTATCCTGCAGTTTTTCCTGGTACTCATACTTTATAAACTGTCATATCTTCACATCTACCACATGGAAATAAGAAAGTTCTGACTTTTGTTGAGATTTCAAATAAAGTATTAATTATATAGAACCAGTTTTAACCATGCCCATTTTTTGCAATTTTCGATTACCAACATAATCCTTCTTAAAAATATAAACACTGCATAGGGCCTGGGTCTGTGATACAAACTTACAATGTAACTTACAAATTTGTGCTCAGTTCATATGGATTACTTGGTTTTGATTGGATGTTAACCAATGTTACCATGATAGTTCTCATTGATTGTAAAGTAATAATTGCCATATTGCAGAATAGAGCCTGTCAGGAAAGAAATTGAATTATACATTTGAAGAGTTCAAATATGTGTTTAAAATATTTACTTGGTCCAGGTTAGAGAAGGCTTACCGTATAGACAAGCAGGTACATGTGTTTTGAATACTTAAAAAGCGAGCATTAGAAACGATTGATACCCCCCCTTGAGTACAAGATCAGGTGGATGCCATATTTTGTTCGAGTGTTAGAAATATTTCGTACTAGCTAAGCATCTTCATACAGGTGTCATAAATAGTTAATACAGTTATCTATGATTGATGAATGTATAGATGTACAGATGCACAGGAAGTGTCTTTTATTAATAAGGATGTGCTGCTTTATGCACTCATCTGTTTTCGAAATTCCTTGGATTACTTTATAGAAATTTTGCAGTTAGTCCTAGTAACGGTAGGGTATATTAGGAGGTTAATTTCTGTAATTCAGGGAGAACCACCTAAGCCAGAATAGACTACAGATGTTCGTGTAGGCAGTCTAAGTTAAAACTGAGGGACTACGTCGGTGACGAGATAACGACCCCAGCTGCCGCCGGTTCTCCACCGACATGACTGGTCAAAATTCATGTCATCATTGGGGGCTCGATCTCGTCCACTAATTCGTTGAAGCCACATCTCTCTTATCTGGGGGCTACTCATCGAGGGGTAACACAGTCTGCGGAGGCCGAGTGGAAGAGACATCGCAAGCTGCGGAGGCCAGGAACTGGACCGACCACCAGGGCCGAGTGGGGCATGTCAGACCAGATAGGATGATGGGGGCTCACATCAACGATTACCGTTAAGTTAAGTTATATTTTGTTATCCATAATCCACATCTATGTATATTTTCTTGTACAATCATTGTCAAAGAAATCAAAAGAAATGTTGAAAAGGTTTGATTAAATCTTTCATAACTGTAATCCTCAGTTTTTACGTATTCCTTATTTGGTGTCAAGCAGCAGTAGATAAATAATTTAAAAAAGTCACTTCCCACGTGAAAGAGCCATGGGTCCCATTGTATAAAGACTTGTTATAATAACAAATGAAATAAGTAATCATTCGCCAATCAAATGTAGTGATTTCAGTAGCTTTAAACTGTTACTGCAAACTTGCTATCATAACAAGTTTTATGAAACAGGGCCCTGATGTTTAAATTCTAAAAATGCACTGTCACATGTAAAGACCATTAAAGTTCTGTCAGACCCTAATGATCTGCAGGCACAGACCTTGATTCAAACTTTGATCTACAACCGGGTCTTGATACAAGACTAGCACAAATACAACAAGTCATTTCAATATCAGGTTCCAGATAGTCTGCATATTCAGACCACTCTCCTCGAGCGAGGACAAACTAGTGAGGCCCATGAGTGACAGGGTTTTTGTCTGGGGAGGTCATCTCTCAGAGTGGACTCTCAAGGCCTCCTCCTTGAAACCAGAGACATTGATTAAGAGGCAATGCCTTCCAGACACCATGTAGCTTGATAGGCAACCAACTTCTCTATGGATTCTCCTGAAGAGTCCTCCTAGCGTGGAGTGACATCTTGTAAGGCTTCTCATCAAACCACCTACCTCTCCTTCTCCACCTGAAGTGTTCATACTCCAGTATCTTCCAAACGAAACGGCAACTCGCAAGTGTGGACACAACCATTTGCCTTTGCAGTGTTCTCATAAAACTGCCTACCTTTTCCACATTTTCTGTCTGAGATGTTCATACTCTCATATCTTCCTGAAGAAACGTAGTGGAAATGAAACTAGGGAGTATGAAGCGAACATAACAATTTGCATCTGCAATGTTCTCATCACACTTTTATGCTTTTTCCCATCTTCACTGTCTAATGTGTTCACGTTCTATTTCCTTGTAGGAACATAAAGTTGACTTGCAAGTGTGATCACAAAAGTATGATTGTGCAATGTACTCAGATCAAAGGCCTCATTTTTTCATAGATGCCATTGACATCAGTAACTCTTTGTGACAAACAGTCATAATGGTTCAAACATTGCCTTTTAAAAATCCCATTAACTGGGTACATACAGAACCAAACCCATTCCTGACAAATCTCATCACAATAAGTTTGTGTTTAATCTAAACAGTAGTGGCTTTTGTCCCAAACTACTTTATTGAGTTTGACAAAGCACAAAATCAGTCCAACACTTTGAGGGCAAACATCGGTATTAAAAGAAATATGGTAGTCAATATGACCTTTGAAATTCCAATACCAATTCTCCATGTATATTTCTATTTGTTCATCAATAAGGAAGGACACTTCAGGTACATGTACATGTAATAGATTGAACATGAATCATGTACTTGAAAGTGTAATAAAAGTGTATGATGTACTGTGCTATCCAACATCATCAATATACATTGCACATGTACATGGAATTAAATGAACTTCTTGTAGAAAGAGAACGATGCAGAGTGTCTGAGAGTAGCAGATAGAGGGGGGGAGCGGGGATGGGGGGTGGGAGGGGGCAGGCAGACAGACAAAGAGAGGGGGAAGGGAGGAGATATAGACACATAGCAGACTCTTCAAACAAATCAATTTCCGCAGAGCCATCTTTTTCTACATGCTATCTTATGCAGATGTTAACTCATTATTATAAATCCCAATATCATATCCAAAATCGTAGATTACTTTTTGCAAAATTTAGCATATTTGCAAACTAATTCATTTCAGTTTATGCTATTTTGCCTTTTTTGTACTTTTTTATTGACCATATTACATATGAATTATTTCCACATGGACCTCTGTCTAGTTTTTTATGAATAAACTATCTTATCTAAAGACAGATTTGAGTATCATATGATGGCAAGATTGGCAACTCTCACTGACATGTACAATTTTCACAAGAAATATTTATTACGGACAAAGGGGTAAAAGAAAATCAATACAAACAACACGTACACGTGCATGTTCATGTATAGTGGTATTGTAAGCGCAGAAGAGCAGAAGGTCTACATAGGCCAACATACCTACACCTACATGTACTGTGTTGTATAAATTAGAAAATACTAGTAATCAAAGCCAGGGGCAGATCCAAGATTTTTCCAAAAGCGGGGGCACATAAACATTTCGTCCACACAAAAAATTTGAAAAGAAAAGAAAAAAAAGGTCTTCACTTTCAAAAGGGGGAGGGGCACACTTCTGTTTTAACGGCATTTTTACATTACAAATTTTTAATTGTGCCTCCCAAAGGGGGGAGGGGGCAAAGCTCTAAGTGGACAGAATATGCATACTGTTCCAATGCTTTTTTTCCCAGTAAATAAAGATAAACCCATTCATGCAGTAAATGGAAAATGTATTCTGACCAAGTTAAAGTTGAAGCAATGTTCTGCATGACTGAGAACCACCTTACACTATTCCACTTTTAGCTACCGCAACCACGCCAGTCTCTTGTCTCGTCTCCACCACAATAATTTTACACGCCTGATTAACAAAATTCTAGAAAGGATCAGATGCCGTTTATAGAGGTTAATAGCTATGGTAATTGGATATCACTGTATGTTTTACAATTGTATGGTTACTTTCAGTGGTAGATATTCATAAACATTTGAAATCAGCCTTGCTGCTTAAATTACCACTTCAATCATTTATGTACATATTGTTTTTTAAGTTATTAAAAAAAAATCATGAAAATTATAGAGCCATTGCTAATGTACCCACCAGTAAAAATAAATGTTCTGTTTAAAAATTTCTAGCATAGATAGTTAAGGTGATTTCAAGCACTTCCAAGAAAACTACGAGAGAGAAAGACTTGAACGGACGGCAAGAACATGCGAGATGAGCATGAGAGATAGGCACAGAGATGGAGAGACTAAGAAAGACAGAGAGGAACAAAGAGAAAGAGCAAGAAGGAAAGAGAGATGGCAAGCAAACAATGAGAGTGAGATGAAAACGAGAAGTTGCAAAAGCTATCACATTTTTGTGTTACTACCTCCACCACACAAATGCACTTCCTCCTATACTCTCTCTCTTTCTTTCTCAATCTCTCTGCACACATCTTCATCATAAGGGAGGTGCTTTAGCAGTCAGCTTCAATATTTATTCAGGCAAGCCAGCTGAAACATATACATGATAGATTGACTCACTTTCCACCAAAATATCATATTTATCTTCTGACATCATAACGTTGCCAGGCTTACTGTTGTCAAGCAAACCAATATCATGTTATTCTTTCCATGCACTTTCTTTTGTGGAAGTGTCTTGATGAAATATCCATGTGCATATTCCTTTATTTCATACTGTACATGATAGGCATTTTAAAACTGTCATATTTGTCATATTAATGTGCAATATCATTTTTCAAAGTATAAAATATGGACTTTGCTCAAATGAACGAGAATTTGTGAAGCAAATATCGATCAATAACAAACTTGTTTCTTTCTTTCAAATTCAATGCTAAAAAAAGGAAGAAAAAGTTAAAAATGTTTAGATTGATGGAAATTTCCAATTTGATTTTCAATTCAGCCAAGCAATATTTCAATTTGAACTGGTATCATATCACATCTCTCCGGTAAAATTGGTCTGTTTACAACAACGCTGATATGAGCAAATGAAAAACAGGAGACGTATCTCATAAACTCTATACAGGTCATTTGTCAAACTATCACGAGGTGCTAGTTTAACCCATATCTGTACCGCCATCATCCATAACAGTAACACCCTGTTTACACTACAAGAACCTGTACATCAACGACTATGTTTAGAAAAGCTTTGATTGGTGTATACACTTTAATACATGTATCTGCTATTAGCAAATGGGGAATCATCATCCAAAATAGAAATAAACCATATTATTTATCAAGTTGGAGTTTAATTTTATGCTTTCAGAGAAAACTACTGCATGGTTTGTTGAACATTCAGACCAGAAAATCTTTTAAATAATTCAATATTACATATAGAGTAGGGCATGGTGAAATCGACCCGAGCTCTATAACAAACAGCTTTAGTGAGCGATTGCACAACTGATTTTTGCACGACTGATACTCAATAATTAATCATAAAAAATCAAATTACAATCAGTTGTTAAAGCCTGTGTATAGCTTTGGTAAAGGGTCAATAATGTGATTGATAATCGAATATCATCTAATATGACAGTCTTACTGAAGCGTAGAGACTGTTAGATATTTTTCCAACTGCACTTCTCTGAGAAAATTTCAAATATTCAAATCTTGGATATATAGCGCCCTCTCTCGGCGATGCTTGTTTTAAATTTAAAAAATGGGCATTCAAGCACTTATCTTATAAATTTAGTGATTAGATATCCAAAAGTTACAAAGAACATATCTTGAAAGTTTCAGCCCATTCCATGATTTGGAATAGGATTTAATAGAAAGACAAAAACACACAGATATTTTAATTTGATCGGGTGACCCGATCAAGTTAAATTTCCATGTAAAATCGCAAAATTTATCCTGTAAAACACATTTTCATTTCATATCCTCCACATCATAACTGTTATAGGGCATATCCATTCATATTAGCTAGCAATGAATTGGAATAGTGATTGGTGCATTTTGGTGGATTTACCAAAACTATACACAAGCTATAAGCTTTGTGACATGCAGCCTGGATGTTGGTTTTCAAGATATACATGTACCACGGCCTATTTCTCGGTTCATTTTGGCACTGTCTTTTTCCCCATAGCACAGATTGCTCATGAGTTATACTTGCACCGAGGAGGCCTTTCCCCAAGAGCTTTCAAAAAATAAACCCTTAATAATTAATCAGGAGCAATATGGATTGGTTGAAGACAGGCAGGATTGGAAGTGACTTCAAAACTGACATTTCCAATCACTGAATTGTCTGTTACCTAGAAGCAAAGCCAATGTCAATGGGCCGTAGAGAGTATCAGCATCCAATAGTGGTAATGGGAAGTGAACAGAAGCCATGCTTTCCTGTTATGACTAAAACCATCTTTGCTTTGTTTTCTTTAATATGAAAAAGTATACACAAACATGTACTTCCTTTAGTATCTCGTGTCAAAGGGAAATAAAAGCACAATATTAAAAAAGAAATAAGTTAAGAAGTGTTAATTTCCTGAAATTAATGTTCTTTGACTCTTTGATGAATTCAGAATCCTATGAATTTATTAGCTCAGAAAGATAGTACTTATTGATTTGCTACATAAAGGAGCAATAGCAGTGCTTGGTACATAACAAGTTGAAATTAATGGTTACATGTTTCCATATATGTTTTTGAATAAATCTCAAAAAGGAAATGTTTCAAAGAGTTGGAAGAAATGTGTTCCAAAGATGGGGAAAGACATTGAAAAGAAATGAAGCCAGCATGTTTTCTGCAAATCGTGCAGTGATACATGTACTACATGTACATGTACATGTTAGTTGCACCCTGCTCCTTCAAAGAATATGGGAAATATGTTTATTCTGATTTCATATATAATGAGCCTGGGTGATTTCATCTGTGTAAATGTCTAATGGTCAGGAAACATAAAAAAGGAAATGAGGCAAATACAGAATTATCTCTCAGGTAAACTGACCAATAAGGTCACAAGTTCATTAACACTTGGACTCATGAAAGTTTAACTACAAGATACATGTAAATTCAATAAGACTGGAGTTACTGGACATTTACATACAGGTGCTAAAAATTATTAAAGAGTGCTGTATCAATTGAAAAATACATTAAAAATAAATTTACAAAAGAAAAACCCATCCTAATCAATTACTGAGGTTATATCCTTTACCAAAGTGACAAGTTCAACATATTGTACTATGATTAGTCTTTTCATCAATCATTTACAAAATAAATTTTAATATTCTAAAATATTGATCAAATCCATGTCAACTCATGCCACAGCCATGCAATATGTACATATTTGCACAAGATGTCTTATTGCATTCAGCATGCTCCAAACACGGAATTGTTTAATAATTAATATAAATCTGAACAAATCTGGAAGGTCCTCAGTCTGCGTGTGTGCTCATAGGACTGGGGTTTTCAAGGCCTGTCAGTTATAGCATGATCACTTTTAATAATGATTTTATCTCTCTCTCTCTCTGTTTCATTACAAACTGCATCATATTCTATCACTGGAATTATGTATAAATTAAGAAGTTTTCTTCCTAAACCTGCATTACTCTCTATTTACACTTCATTAATATTATCACACATTCTTTATTGTATTGCTGTTTGGGGTAATTGCAGTTAATCTAAATTAGATAAACTCTTTAAATTACAAAAGAGAGCAGTTCGTATATGCACCAACAGTCATTACCTTTCACCCTCAACTCCTTTATTCCGTAAACTTAATACTTTAAATATTTTCCACCTTTATCAATATCAAGTTGCAATATTGGGGTTTTTCTACTTTAAAAAATTATTACCAAATAAGATCAGTAAAATGTTTTGTATCAATAATGTTGTACATTGTCACACTACACGTATATGCAATTTGATTCATTTATGGAAAGTAGGAAAATCTTATGTACAAAAAGCTATACGTTTCAGCTTCCCAACAATCTGGAATTCTATTCCGAAATTTGTTCGCACATGCAAGTCTCTTTCCCTCTTTAAAAGAAAATTAAAACAATACTTTTATTCTAAATATTCCTAATTTTGCAGCTATGTTACAATATTCTAGACGATTTGCCATAATTTTTTTTTTCTTATTTTATACCGTATGTCCGTTTCTTAATCCACTTACTTTTGTAACCTAAGTTGTCATACATGCTTTGATTATTGTATATACTAAGTAGCCTCCAAAATAGCATTTATTATTCTTAGGAGACTTTAACTCACAAGGCCACTTTTGGCTTTATTTTAAGTACTCCTTTTCGTTTCTCATATTATTACTGTATACACAGGCCTAATTATGCATGAATATCATTGTATTTATTTTAGTAGTATTTTGCATGTTTACATTTTTTAAATACTGATGTATATATTTGAATGTGTTTTTTTTTCTATGTATATATCTGTACTCAATGCCTTTTTTTTTAGAAATGAATAAATAAATGAGCTGAACTGATATTCTGCAAGTTAAAAATAGTGTAATCTTTTAAATTAAATATGAAATCTAGTGAGGTTATCTGTCACTTTTTAGTCTGAAATAATTGATAAAATTCATCAAGGCAGTTGCTACAATTCAGGTATTGTGGATGGACCAAGGGGGAAGGGGAAGCACCCAGGAATCATGTTGGGGGATGGAAAGAGGATATAGAGATTGTCACTATTTTTCTAAATAATGAAATAGGATTATTTTAGTTCGAACTGCACATCGAATGACCTGACCATCACTTTTACTCTTCATTTTCCCTCCTATCTCCTCTTTTTTTTCCTTGGCATTAACATTTTTCAGTCACTTGAAAACAAATATACATCTAAAAATAGCCTCCTGCCCCCCATAGCACCAATCCTGAATGTAACTCACCATTACTTATGAACCATGGACATATAAGATCCTACATTGGCCATTAAGAAGGCTTGATGACAGGATATACAGACAACATCCCGTGAATTTTGAAACCATTGCCAATTTGATGACTTTTGCATAAAATTGACAGATTTGGTTGCAGGCTTGCAATTTTATTTTGTTCAAATGTAGTTTGCTCAACACTGTTTTTTTTTATTGTGAAGATAAATTGGTCAAATATTGAGCTCTTCTAGTCCATGTGAGTACCAATAGAGAAAACTATCAAATACATACTATTGCAGTTTGAATAAATGAATAAACGTTTCCTACATGTACCAGCATGGTCTCTTTTGTTCCGATTCCATTTTTAAACACAACTTGGGGTTTTGAAAGATGTCATTTTCTTTCCATATGTGTAATCACTTACATTACATGTACTACACATTTCCTACCATACCAAGAAATTAATTTCTGGTCCGATTCTATTTTCAACACAACTTGTTTCTCGAAAGACAAGAATCTTCATGCCAGATGAAAAAAAATGCTTATGCAACTAGCCTAGGTTTAAGGATTTTTAACTACAGTAAAATTATTGTTGCTTGAATGCAATCAAGATCACTATGTAATATTGTTTGCATATTTAAAGACTACAATGACTTGAGATTTAAAAAAAATGATATTCCAATTTTTGAGATGATACTTCCATTGTTTAATCTTAACATCTTACATGTAAAAAAAAAACTTTGTAAGCGATTTAATTATTCACAAAATTGCGATTGATCACAAGTCTTTTTGTGAACAACTCAGATCAACCTTGAATTAGTGCTTGATTTTAATCAATTGTAACTCTTTAATGATGAGGCACTGATTTTTCTAATGTGTGCTGTAAAGTTCTATTATTTGCATTTTGTCACATTAACTTCTAATAAAAATTAAAAGTTTGAATGCATTTGTATGCATCAAGTGATTTGGGTAATAGCTTGAATGAACTCCAATGGGAGAAACAAGACCCAACCTTGGGGTAAGAGCTGAAAGAAGCACAAGAGGATTCATTTCACAAACAAGTCAAAGTCTCAACTCTCAAAAGAAAGCAAGTGAAACTTCTACATAAATGTTGCAAATAGGTTAAAGGATAGGCTGGATAAAAATCATCTAGAATGACTCCTTTCCTGCATTTAAAGTGTCTTCTATGGCAGCAAATATGAAAATATCTGAATTTAGGCATTTTTCTGAAGTGTAATCCCAGTAAAACAATAGTCTGCAGGCACAGACCCTGATTGAAACTTTGATCAGCAAGTGTGTCTCCACACAAAGACTAGCACACACATAAACTTGCTGTTTTAATTCTGAGCGAGAGGGCATTCAGTACACAAGGTATGAGTACAGTACCTGTAGTCTGCACATTCAGACCCTTAACTCGAGTGAAGGGTTTGCACAGCAGACTAGTAAAACACAGTAAATCAAGCTACGTAAAATGAGTTTTGTAGCAGTTCCAAGAGCAGGTAATAATCCTCATGGAGAACTTTAAATAAAACTTACCATTTCTAGCATTTTTTCAAAAGGGCTACAAAACGGCAAGTAGCTCAATGTGAGAGGGGGTATAATATGACTTTTTATAGAAATGCAAAGGAAAGAAAGAAATGCAGAAAAATCTATATATACTTGCTTTTGTAAATTGAAAACTCTCAACTGATACCTAATATAAGTTTGTGGATTTGTTTTCATTTGTGAAAGTCTTTCCCGAATATTAGGATTCTATAAAAACTTTCTTTTATAATCCAAGATCTTGAAGAGCAAATTTCAAAAAAATGTGCCAATTCACAATGATTTTTTTGTGAAAAATCCCAAGACATTTTAAATGTTACAGAAACCATAATATAAATACTAACTTAACACGTATGTATGTAAGGCTGCACCTATTTTCTTTTTCTCTGCATATTATACATGTAGGATCTTTGCAATTTTAACTCAGTGACTACTGGAACTGCTTTGGCCTTTATAAAACCTATGCAGATTACCAAATTAAGTTGTCAGTGAAGACTGGGGAAACCCTAAGTTTCCAAAGATGAGCAACTGTCTAGACCCCCCCCCCCCCCCTCTTGCTTTTTTTAGCCACAGAGGCACACTGTACATGTACCTGTATTAGTTATCATTGCTTACCTCATCGTGTGTGAGAGCGTAGATAGATAATAATCCTCCAACGAATCGAATATTGGTTTCAAATACAGATACATCGCTTGTCTGTAAGAAAAGGTAGGAAAAAATAAATTACTAAAAATGAAAATTAATAGTACAGTGAAAATAAATCTACTCGTATACATTTCTAAACAATTGTAAAAGATGGCACAGAGGCAAAACATCTGTTGATAAATGATACAATATAATTTTTTTTAGAACACATGGCATGACACAGTATGATAATTTTAACTTTAGAACATTGTAAAGCCTGTAAATGTAGGTTAAATTTATACATGTAAGTGCTCTAAGTTGCATTATTATATATCATTATTTATTCATGAATTCATTGTAATGTAAGTTTCATGTAATTCATCACAAAAAATGAAACAGGATTTTCTTTTTACTCATCATTAATGAACAACTGCATTGTTTGAAGCATCTGTAATCTATATGAACATGTCTACATCACTGATCAATGTTCAATGAGCTCATTCAAACAAACACAACAATACATACAGTATGCAAGTTATTTCATTTCAATGGTGCCTCTCATACAATGCCATTTAATGCCATTTTCCTCACATGATGATTCGTAGAAAAGGCTTAACTGAAGAGACGTTGTACTGGGTCAATTTGAGACCGGTTGTGTAGGATCGGTATGGGAAACCAACCTAATGAGCACAAGATACTGTAATGAAGTCCTAACAGGCAGATGGGTAGATATTGGAGCAGACAGTATTGTCAACGTTGTATTACAGTTCATCAACGTGTGCATGTAACAAGGGGTAGGTTGAGCAAATGTAGATGAAGTACTTGTGTGTCATGAAAGGAATTTTGTTCTTTTGTTTGCTAAGGCCTCTGATAAACACAAAAGGCAATATCCTGAGGAGTTCGTCTCTGATCTTTCTTGTTTCATTTGTTCCTTTTGACTACCTCAGGTGTTTTTAATTTCTATTTGACAGCAACTTCCAATGTACACAAGAAATGGCTGTTGATGAGGGCTCAAAAGTACAGTATACATGTACCTACATGTATATACCGGTCATGAATGGTTTTGAGATAATATGCGGATGGTTTATCAATAGGATCCAACTTTTTGAGAGCGAAGTTGGCTCAGTTGATAAAGCTCTGCCTGTCGAACCAAAGATTTTGGGTTCGAGTCTACCCTGGGGCGGATGACTGAAGAAGTGCATTGTGTGTAAATATCTTTCCCTTGTTCCATAGACGTACATGTAGGCTATGCTACAGTACTGTGGAAAACACTCTGTCCCCTCGGATAGGACGTTAAATAGAGGCCCCGTGTAGAGGAGAGTCACCACCTTGTGCAAGTAAAGAACCCACTGTACTAATCGTATAAGAGTTGGGGGAATTCCCTGTGTAGTGGTCCACCTGCACTGCCCCCAACCAGTTATATCGGGAGGAGAGACCTGCAGGTCACAGTGATTCAGTTTGCTATGTGCATCCCAGTTACAGGTGACTGACACCAAACAAATAACTATAAAAGAAATAGGCCTACATGTCATGCATAATATCATTTTGTTTGTGCACCAGCTTAATTCAACCCCTAATATGTCTTGGCCAATTTCAAGTTTTCAACAAATGTACACTGTACTGTACATACAGTATGTAATGTATCTTGTTTGTGTACATGTGTATGTAATTCTTACAAATGCCCTTGTGCAATGCTACTTGCTACAAGATGTATTTCAAAATATTACA
Organism: Lytechinus variegatus; assembly: GCF_018143015.1. Classification (NCBI taxonomy): domain Eukaryota; kingdom Metazoa; phylum Echinodermata; class Echinoidea; order Temnopleuroida; family Toxopneustidae; genus Lytechinus; species Lytechinus variegatus. The sequence goes on along the minus strand of NC_054743.1, from coordinate 15,336,353 downwards.
AACATACTTTATAATAATCATCACATCCTAGAAAAAAATTTGAAATTGAAACTTGTGTTCTGACCCCATTTCTTTTTTTACCATGGTAACTGTTACAATTCATTTTCGAACTTCTAATAATGTCAACTTGTCAGTACAATTTTCATTTTTCAAAAGACAGTTTCCAGTTCCCGATCACTGCAATATGATTCAAAGGTACAGCCATAACCAAAATACATGTACAGAACAGCAACATAAAATACATGGAGATGAGAGGCATTAATAATAACCTTTTTGAAACATTTCAAAATATCCCCTAAAAATTGAAAAATAACCCATGTAAGGTCTTTACAAATATACAAATCAATGGTATTAAAGTTGGAATCAACAAAAAAACAGCAGGAAAAATAGCCAGAGTTTATTCTTCCATTTCAGGATATGTTCCTGTTCATCCACATATTGTCTATGCTTTTATTATTATTTGTTTGGCATCACCTGTGCCTGGGAGGCAAAAAGCGAACTGAATCACTATGACCTGCAGGTCTGTCCTCCCGATATACATGTAACTGATTGGGGGAATGCAGGTGGACCACTACACCGGGGTTTCCCCCTACCCTTACATGTATACGAATAGTGCAGTGGGTTCTTAACATGCAAAGGTGGTGACTCTCCTCTACACGGGGCCTCCATTTAACGTCCTATCCGAGGGACAGAGTGTTTTCCATTTAAACATGGGAGAGACGTTTACACACAACGCACTGGCTTCAGTCATCTGCCCGGGGTGGACTCGAACCCACGATCTTTGGTTCAACGGGCAGACGCGTTACCGACTAAGCCAACACCGCTCTCAATTCTTCACTTGATATTCAAGTTTTCATGAAATACCTATTACGAACAGAAATTGTAGGGAATAATAGACCAGCTCAATGATGGACTTGCACTGTACAGTATAAAATACAGTACATGTACAAGCTGTTATGCTACATGTACACGTGACATTTTTACCCATAACACATACAGTACATACACTGTACAAACTCTGAATCTGAAAAAAAATGAAGTGCAAGGATGTGGAAGATGGTTTATAGTAATTAAATTTCGACTCCATATAGACTTATTATGAGCTTAGATGGGAGCTGGGCTGTATGCATCAATGACTTGGGCAAGTGCTACATATTGATTTTCAGCAATATCTCTTTTCTTCAGCTTTGAGACTGAAGAAGGGGATGGATGGTGCATGGATGAAAGGTGTTACAGATGGATGGAGGAAACGAGAGTAGAGACTGGAGTGGGGGTGGAGTGAATCGAGGTTTGCATTCAAGCAAACATTTTTCCTCCTCAAATCAAGTGTGTGTTTTTGGGAAGGAGATTTTACAAAGGTATAGGCTACACAGTATGGGCCTATCCAATATCAACATGATTATGTATCTGATGTCACCATCAGAGAGACATTAAAGAGCAATATTTATACCGGGGATATGCATATCCCTGTTTATACAAAGCATTGCTCAGGGGTAGGGGGTACAGACTAGAGTGCCCTGTCCAGGTTTTGAACCTGATACCTTCAAATGTGTGTGCAGGCACCGCACACCACTCAACCATGGCACTGCCTAATCAAGATTTTTGAAAACATCTACATAAAAAAGGCATTCACCATTTCATGTCGAGCTCGGAAAGCAATAGCCAAGACTATTACGGTAATTAGAAACCCCTTTCCCCCTTCCCCTGGCTGAGAGTAGATGCACATGATGTATCAATATACAGTACATTGACACATCAATATCAATTTTTGAAACGTAATGTCACAGTGCTGAAATGTCATACTGTATAGTACATGTAGTCATGTATACCATGTAGATGAGACAGTCATTACAGTGTTTCAATATCTTGGAGAGCATGTATGAACATCATCAACCATATTTTCTTTAAGAGTCAATTCATTTCAGACAAAGATTGAAAATCTGATAGTTAAAATAGAGTAGAGGAAGTATTATTAATGATATCAGTATCTTCCATGGAGGTCCATTTCCATGTCATTATGAAATGATAATGAAACTATAGGTTGATTTCCTGACCACATTAGAGGATGAGTCAGTGGATATGTAGGGACAGTGATTTTCCGCGATCGCGGAAAACGGACGGAATTCACGGAAAATGCTTTTTGAAACGGAAAGTGGCATTTCAAACGGAAAATCACGGAAAATGCATTTTCCCTCAAAATACACAGAATAGCAACAGAAATTACTCCAAAATCACAACAAAATGAGTATATTAGATGGCCACAAAACCCCAGAAAACACGATCTCACTTCGCTACAATCATGACAATTCACAAATAATGACTGCACCCGACATCAGCACACTCGATTGTACAGTACCCCACGCCCGTACCCGGCCAGCCGCGCCGGCCGGGTTGGGCTTCACTGCACTGTACACATATTGTTCCAACTATGCACGGTCGTGTGTTGCTGCCCTCTACGTTTGAAGATGTAACAGCACGATATCGTGGTCTTAAAATCCAAGATGGCGGATTGGCAAAAGCCGTTGACTGATGATAACGATGTCAGAAAACCCCCCAAATTATCGATGAAAAATCATTTCACCGTGAAATAATGCTAATGATGTGAGAGGTGAGGATGTATGCATGCTAAATGTCTTTGTAAAAATAATATTTACACCCGCATAGATCCGATTAGAATGGATTCTATTGTGTTGTTGGTACAGTAGCAGATATAAAGTTTGACCAGTGCGAGTGTACGTTCATTTTGCTATTCAATTTGGAAACGGAATTGTCACTTTTCCGTGTGTACAAAGTCAATGGGGAAACGGAATTTCCGTTTTCTGACGTGCTGAAACGGAATTTGAGATTTTCTGAAACGGAAAAGGCAATTTTTTGAAACGGAAAATCACTGTCCCTAGATATGCTCAGCATGATTGTTTTCAATGTCAGGGGCAGATCCCTAATTTATAAGAGGGAGGGGTTCCCACTATTTTTTTTAATTTGACAAGCCCCCCCCCCCTCCTTACACAAACAAAAAAATAAAATGGATAGAAGAGGAAACACTGTCAATCATCTAAGCAAGTCACAAGTGGTCTGCTTGGTATAAAGAAATGTTATAAATTGAGATGAAGTACATGTGCATATTCTTGTACACATTACAAAAGATTTCTAAAGAGCATTTCTAACTCAGAACTTGTACACAATTTCGAAGTTTAGTAAATTTACATGTACATGTATATCCTAATCAATTGCTTGTGAACAAACTTTTCAAGCTCGAAATGTCTTAACAGACCTGCTAACCTCTGGGAATGAAAAAGTGTATTCTGTGATAAAAAAAACTGTATTTTTCCCCAACAAATGTATTTCATAATAAACTGCATGGAGCGCGCGCTCATCGTGGTGCTCAATCTGCATGCAAGCTAAATTGCGCACTGCTCTTGCAGATGAAAAAAAAATTGAAACATGTGTATATCTCACCCTGGTTTTAACAAAATGATTGAAAAAAAAACAAGTTACCTGAAATTAAATTGATCGAATAACCATTTTTGTGTAAGTTTAATGACAGAGACATATGATTTTTCTCAAAAGCATATTTTTTAAAGAACGTACTAAATATGCCAAAAACGTACTGGTTGGCAGTTCTGCTTTATTACCATGAGTAATTTAGTGGAAACTCCCCCAAAATTATTCAGTATTTCATAACGATTGAGAAAGCAAAAAAATCAGTTAGTTATTATTTGTTACCATGGCAACAGAGTGCGTTCAACCTTAGCCAAGCATGTTGGCCTACTTCCTATCATAGACTTCCAATCCCCACTCTCAATACAATTTTCTTTGTGTTTGGATACTATGAGTCTACATATGTACATGTACATGAAAACATGTAAGGTACTAATAATAATTTCCCATTTTAATATCAGAAAATTATTTTTTTTAAACCAAATTAAATAGCATTTTTGGTCATTAGTGTCATACATTTATGTGAAAATCTACTATACAAAGACTTCTTTAGTAGCAGTCTTTACCAAAGTTACAAAATTCCAAGCATAATGCAATGTGATTTGTGTTTGGATTGTGTTGTATATTATGGTGACTTTGTCATTCAATGCTAACTACCATGGCAACCATGCTCAACAGCCAATCAAAATCACAGAGGACAGTTCTATGTGTATGATGATATTGGATGGCATAGTTTACTAAAACAGTAAATCTTACGCAATGGAGCCAAAGGAAGATTATTCCCTGAATATACAGAAAGACAATATTTTTCAAAAAGTCAAATAATATAGATTCAACCCTATAGTAGCTGATAGATTCAGATTTATAAATATTATGAATATTAAATATTCAGAATGAGCATTTTTAAACTTGTATGGATTGCATAATTTCTAAAATAAAATGGAAAATGCAAACATGCAGTTCAGAAGTGTAGGCCTACCATCTTTATGTACATTATGCTTGGTTTTCATGGGCTTATTATAAAAGTGTCAAGACAAACCTTGCCCAACCACCTTTAATACCTTGGACAGCAACTTGAATACATTAGGGCCATCTGTACCAGCCTGAGTTTTCAAATTAGTGAGCTATTTCTGATCTGGCAAATTGTCCCGATCTCGAGATTTTTTGTAATGGAGATGCAATTCGCTGGATTGATCTCGAGATTGCAATCCCAAGTCAACTGGGGATTATTTGCAAAATATCGCACTATTTTATGAATTATCCTGCTAATTCGCAGGTGCAGACGCACTCAGGATTATTTCATTCATGGCGTGAGACCATAGTTAATCGATGCCTCGCTCGAGCAGGAATCGCTCTTCCTGCGATGGTGGAGACGGGGTTTCTTGAATCTCGAGATCGAGCAAACTCGGGCTGGTAAAGCAACGCCGAGTGTTGATGTAAGTAAATTGGAACAGGGAGCAACATCCAATGATCCAAAATTCTGAATCATCATCATCAGTAGGATTCATAAGTATACATGTAGATATCTTTCCAATTATTGAGAAACTCAAAAGAAATAAATTTGTTTTGTTTTTCAAACATGCCATTTTTTCTTCCAAAACTGAATCATAGACCTGTTGCAGTATGTGCAGTGGTCTTAAATGGACCCAAATCGAAATGATAACATGAGAATCACCTATTAAACATCATATGAACATGTTAATATGGAATTAATTTATGTTTCCCTTGTATCAGCATCATGTGTTAATGATAAATTCTGATCATACCATTCACCTGTGAATACATAATAGTGTGGGCTTTCTGAAAATGAACTCAAAAATTGTATCAAAGTTTATATAAAAACAATGAAGGGGTCACAAAGGACACAACTGCAAATACATGTACACGTAGGCCTATGCTATGTCACAGTAAACACGTCACACATCCCATACAGACCCACCTCAGACTGAGGTCACCAAACACCTTTGAACAGACAGGAAGAGATATACAATAACACTTCCTGATCAGTCCTGACCTATTATAATAAAAAAAAGTTTGTCTGAGTATTCATTACACTGTTTAAGTTTACATGAACAGACACATGTACAACTGCAATATACACTTGACGTACCGGTAATCTGCAAATTGATACAAACTTTTCTACAAAACTTTATTAGCTATCAGGAAGCAATGAAGCCTTGGAACATCAAAATACTTGCAGCTTCCAAAAGCTGAAAATAAATATACTGAATAACTAAAATAGAAATAGTATCAAGTAAAAGTACCCACTTTACATGATTGCTTTGATATCAAACACAATTACACACAAGCTTGTAAATCAAATCTTGCTTCATTATTTGAAACAAAATGTAGGCCTTGTGATTGAAGTTTACATGCTGTGCATAGGAGGGGATGCCTCCACCAGCTCCAGTGATCTGCCCCCCCCCCCCCTTGCACTGGTACTCTCTTCGCAAGCTCAGTCAAGTGATGTCGAACCAGCCCCCTAAAAACTGATTATTATTTATCATTTTTTTATTACAGGTACATGTACATGTAGGTGGGTGGTTGCTGGTCCTGCAAAATGCTCATCCTATCTTAAAGATCAAGTCCACCTCAGAAAAGTGTTGATTTGAAACAATAGAGAAAAATCAGACAAGCCCAATGCTGAAAATTTCATCAAAATCGGATGTAAAATAAGAAAGTTGTGAAATTTCAAAGTTTCGCTTATTTTTAACCAAATAATTATATGAACGAGCCAGTTACATCCAAATGAGAGAGTGGATGATGTCACTCTATTTTGTTTTTTGTTTGAATTATACATGTACAATATTTCAATTTTTACGAATTTAACGATTCGGACCTCATTGCCTTAAGCACAAAATGTTAAAATAATGGAATTCCACCTGTTCAGGGAGAAATGAAACTTCCTTTCACATAACAATCATGAGAAAATAAAAAAAATCATATTCCATATAATAAAATACAAAAGAAATAGTGAGTGAGTGATATCATCAGTTCTTCATTTGCATACCGACCGAGATGTGCATATAACTGTTTTGTGAAAGCGAAAACTTTTAAATGCCATAACTTTCTTATTTTACATCCAATTTTGATGAAAATTGTTATACTTGTTGAATTTTTCTCTTTTTATTCAAATCCAGTTTTTGTTGGGGTGGACTTGTCCTGTAATAAATAGGTGATAAAGTGTACTTGAATAGCAGGCAAAGATCCACAGTCAGAGTTTTATGGGTGCAAACTCGTCCAAATTTGACAAGCAAACAGATAAGAAAGAAAGTAAGAAAAAAGGTCCTTGCCCATTTTACTGGGTGTGCAATGAAGGCATTCTATGGAAAGCACCATTAAAATATCAAATTTTACAGGATGTGCCCGCACCTCCAGTCCAGCCACCCTCTTGGATCCGCACCTGCCAAAGTTTGACTATTCTTCCTGACTTTTCTGCAGATCTCCTACACGTACAGGTACATAATTGTATGAAGGTAGCCTACATACTGTACACTGTATAGCCTTGTACCTTTGTGTACTATAGCTTTATTTGTACTGTATGTCCTTTTCATTAATAGTGCACTTCAGGACACACGCAATGCTGAAAATAGAAGGGGGCATCCACAACCAATTACGCATAGTTTCCTGTCCTACTGCTACTACAGAGCAGGAACGAGGAAGAGAGTCAACTGAACCCGATCACATGATTACTTGTTCTTGTACATTACTAGAGCTGTGTTCAAGTTAAGATCATGACACATGCATTGCAAACAGAGTAGAGGAGGGTCAGTGTTCAAGCATTATTCCATTTCCAAGCCCACCCACTACACACTTTGAACCAGGAATTGTCTAGACATATAAAAGTGCATGATGCATATCAGGGGCCTGTTCAATAAAACTGGAAATTGAGTTTGTGCAGTTCAAAGCTACTGTAAACATTCAATTTGATAAGCTGATAGAAAACTTGTTTAAGAAATTGTGCACTTGATATTAAAACAAGTCTGTAATAGGGACCATGAACTGGAAGCAGGTCTATAATGATAATCATAAAAACTCAAACATATTTGGGATTTCTATTGCTCATATCTAAAAGCATACAATGTATATCAGGTGGGTGTTTCATAAAGCTGTTCGTAAGTTAAGAGCGACTTTAAGAACGACTGGTGATCCTTTCTTGTGGTAAATGGTATATTGAATTGGCGATGGTTAAGCGCGTACGAAGGGATCACCAGTCGTTCTTAAAGTCGCTCTTAACTTATGAACAGCTTTATGAAACGGCCCCCTGGTTCTGCAGAATTGACCCACAAAACAAACCCTCTTCAGCAATTCCATGTTTACATGTAGATTTTACAAGAAATTGCTTGAATACAAATGTGGCTTGAACTCAGCTTCTTTGAAAACTGTGCTTCTGGGGTAAAATCATGTGGAATGAACAGAGCCAAGGAAACACTTTTGCAAATGACTGTATTAATCACTGCACAGAGTGGATATTGCTTGTGACGCTAGACTGTACGGTAGTAGGCCCACATACTGTATACTGTACATGTAAATCTACAATATAATCTGCATGCAGTGACAGCGGACAGGTCCAAGGGCAGCGCTGTAAGGGTGTGAGAGGTGCGTGTGCTGCTCGAGTGTGAAAACCTCTCTGTACAATGTACAATGTATTTCAATAACAGTGTCAAATTCACACGTTTTTAAATAGTGTACGATGTATCTGAAATTCATTGTAAGTATTATGTAGGCCTACACGTATATGCCGAAATGTACATTTCAAAACAAAATATTTGTAAGATGTTTATGGATATGAATCAATTAAACACCAAACAATGCTCAAATACAACCTACATGTAGTTGTTCATCACTCTGAAGATTGTTATTAAAGAGCATTAGGCGGTTTAGGCCTATTATTTTCAGAAGGGAAGGGGATGGGGAGGTCACACTTCACACCTCCTGCTATACATGTAGATGACTATGCATTGGCATCCAGAAAAAAAGTATTATAAAAGGTTCTCAAGTTACAAATAAAGATGAAAATAGATAAAAAGCCAACATCCTGCAGGGATCAATCATCAACCCCCATCCCCTTTCCTCCTAAAAAACGTCATTGATGCAGCACCGTTAACCGACACCTTCAGACACCGTGCATGCACACTCCGACCTGGCTCCAGTACCCTACGGCATGCATACCCCATTAGAAAGGAGGAAGAACAGTAGCAACCAATGAACAAAAACAAAAAGAAGAATATCCTCCTGAATCAATAACAACCCACTCTAATCTCGTTAGCCTGCATTTACCTAACAATTTTACGCAGATTAGCAGCAACACTTTGCTCATATTACGATACCGGGGCACGGCAGAGCTTCAAGTGCGAAGAAGAGGGAATATTACAAGATTATTGAATTTCAACTCATCTGGGTGATGTAAAAACAGAATTTTCCTGGCAAGCTGAGAGCACAAGTGCTTGTAAAACAGGCAATCAAAGTTATTTTTGTTCTGGGTATATGGGTACTGAGAACTTCAAAGGACAATGCTAAAAAAAAAAACATGCTTCATGCATTTTTTCCCCCTTATACTGTGGGCTAGTAATTGAATATAAGCTATGAAATATTTTCAGAGCTTTTTTTTGGAAAAGTTTGTAATTGAATCCCTAGCATCATCATATCCAGGCAAGAACATAATCTCAGCAAAATAAGTTTATGGTACAGATGGTGTTGGGACAATCACACACTTTAATCATTTGTCTTTTACGAGGCAAATTGGATGTACTGTAGCTTTCTTTCCAATCTGAGGAAGGATACTTGGATAGGGAACATAAATGTACATGTACTCAGATCATATGCATGTTACAGTATTCTGCTTTAAGTGCCATCACCTACATGTACTGTACATGTGTAAAATTTACAATGATGATAATGAATGATGATGATCAATGATTATGAAATGAAGATACTCCAATACCCAAATCCTCATGTACGGTAAATGTGCATTCATACATGTACATATATGTACTCTCCGTAAAAAAAATGAAATTTAGTCCTACATACATGTAGATCTAAAGTACTCAACACGACTATCATGCCTTCATGTGTACTGAAAGTATGTGTTTATCATTATTTTTTTTTTATCAGTTCGTTCATATATCAACTATGTGTACTATCATTTCTTTTTAAATAACTCTCTTTTAATTTCAATAAAACTGAGAAGACTGACCAAAGGTTGCACTTGCACAATATCAGACCATCACAAGTGGGTGTCTCTTTGTTGACATAACTCAACAACACACTACAAACTGTAATACTTTAAACATGTATTATTGTGTTGAAAAGTTCAAAGTCACAAAACTGAATTGAACTTGTATGTTAATGCTACGGTCACTCAAAAATACATGTACCTCTATGAATGCTTTACGAACAATTATTGCTATGTATAAAAGTTGTTTGTACAGTGTTTGTTATTAAGTTACTGTACATGTATTTGGCAGCATTAAATATCCTTTATAAGCTTGCATAAAAACTACACACTGTATAAAATACTGATCATATTCAGAATGCAGCTGAAGAAGAAATGCTCTCCTGCAGATAAACTGATAATGCACCACTATTCTTGCAATACTTTTATAGTAAAATATAAAGATTTAACATCATTTTGAACAAATCCAATTATCACAATCAAGAACAGGACATGTACACCATAAAAACTCACATTTTAGAATCACACTGGTCAATGAACAAGGTGGTTCACCAACCAGGAGTCAGGATGTACACATACATGTTTGTAAAATTAAAAATTCTAAATAAAGTTGTCCTACATGGAGAACTGGGACCGATTGCAAGAAAGGATCTTTCCAAAAATCGTCTTTAGCATCGCCCATCTTTTATGATGGGCTATGCGGGATATTTTTTTAAATTTATGATAAACTAATAAAATTTGTTTAGCTAGCTTTTAAACCAATTTTTATACAATTTCATGAAACATTACATCATTTTATAAACAAAGATTTTGTTTTACTTTAACGGACAAGTAAAATATGTTTGTACATGTAGGTAATTTATTTAAACTGTTTCATTGTTTCATATTGAGTATCAAAACAAATAGGCGACATGAAGGACAGTTTTTGCAAAGACCCTTCCATGCAATCGGCCCCTGATCTCTGTCATTAATGGATACTCACTGCATCAAATTTGAATTCATTGGCAATCCAATTCCTTGCTTTCTGGTACTCGTCCCTCAAACCCATGATGAAGAGCGTATCGATACCATCAATGATGGTGGCGCCCATGGCGGAACGCCCGAAGATGCTTGCTGAATGACCCGTCTTGGCAATAGGCTTAAGTTCATTGGCACCCCATGCATACTTTACATAGCCATTCCAGGCATGTAACATCATCTGTAATCAAAAGAGATTAAAAGTTTGGTGTACAATATTATTGTAGATATCAGCAAAAAAAAAGGAATATTGAATAAGAGAGGAAATGCAAAACTTTGGATTTTTCTATATTAACTGTTGATCAGATAAACATTACATACTTTTTCTGTGGAATTTCATTTAACATATATTCAAATGATACATTGTATTCATGAATGCATTTTTAAAACTTGGCAAAAAACAATGCAAATTTTGAAAGTATCCTTTATTAATAATTCTTGGCTATAATTAACACAGAGTAGGGGAGACCGGGGTTAGTTTGAACATGGGGTAAGTTGAAACATTGTAATTTTCTTTAACGCCTGTAAAATAAATTTATGCAACACTGCCCTCAATTTATAATTTTTATTGCAATAATAATTCAACACTGTTGTATTATTAATAGCAATAAGTTGAGGGCAGTATTGCATAAATTTATTTTACAGGCTTTAAAAAAAATTACAATGTTTCAACTTACCCCATGTTCAAACTAACCCCGGTCTCCCCTACAATGTACCATTGCAAATCATGCCTAGACTAAAAAGACAATAGCCAAGAATTAGTAGGCGTATTGAATTATTATTCTAACCTCCAAGTCTTATATTGTAAGTGTAGTGAAGTATCACTTTTCATTGTTAATTCATTTGATTAAAAAGATAACACCCATTCTCTGTCAATTTTGTTCTTTTATTAAAATGAAAGCCCTTTGAATATTACATGTAATCTTACAAATTCAGTGGTTACATATCAGAAAGTATGTACCATTACATGTATGTCCTTAAACTTTTGCCTGATTCCAATAAAAATTTGTTATATACAGTGTAGAGGAAAACACACAATTTCAATTGTCATTTGTCAGGGACAAACTTTGTTATAAATATACTGTAATCAGATGATATAATCATTACTTTACATGTTAATGGAAATACCAGATTTTAATACCAAGCAATTTTCATTCAACGGATCTTTGTTACACTGTATGCTGTTTAATTTTACTCGACGATGTATTCAAACTTTGATTCTCTAAATGTTGTAGCACCTGTGAAATAAAAATACATCTAATGGTCGTATGATTGTTTCTTCACACTTGATGACATCTCTTTTGATCCAACGATTGATCTGTCTTACCTATCACTTCCATAACTTTGGAATACTGTACATTTTTACTATACTATTATAATCTCATATTAAAAGTTATTAAAAAGGAAATACCAATATTTGATTTCGGTCTTTATTTGAGAATGGAATATCCTCTAAAACTCACTTGGAATTATTGACAAAATGGATTTACTGTACACACGTCTCCATCATATAAAATTTGTCAACAAAATTAACTGAATTTGACTATCACATTTATATGGCAGAGAATCCTGAGAACTCAAATTAGAATCAATAGAAGTTTACCAAACTAACTGTAAAAACTTTACAACTTGTAGGGCACTTTAATGTAATTTTCATGACATCAAACATTCTGTTCATCCATTAGCAATAAGCAACAAGTGTAGAAAGAGAGAGATGGGGGGGGGGGGAGTCAGTCAATACCTACCCATGTCTCCTTTACAAACATCAAACCATATTTCTAGATGAATCCATCCAAATTGTTCACTACATCCTTGAACTTCAATCTTGGTCTGCTCCCTCATTACTTCCACATTTTCTTGAATTTTACTACCCCCCCCCATCAGGAAAGAACCAGGCCTGGAAAGAACTGCCTTGATTCACTGACGTATTTCTGGCCTATGCAAAGGCCGATGTGTGTTCAACAAAAGCCAAGGAATAGTGAGATGTGTCACTCCTGGAAATTAGCTTATTATGATCAGAGATACAGATAAGCTTACATAAAGTCTTCGATCCATTTTATGTCTAAGACATGCACATGTAGTGTACACTCAGCATCACACAAGCAAGATTACAGTCATTTCATATGACTGCTTGGCATCTACACCTTCATACACTGTATATGCCAATACACTATTTTAAAGGGGTCCTAGGCTCCAGACTGAAAATAATTGTACCTCTGTAACAATGGTGGCTACCTATATAGCGAACAGGCCCACCTTTCGGTGCTCATGGCGCTTAAGCCACAATATACTACATGTATGTAAATAGAGTAAAGTTCTCTGAGCAAAATGCTGAAATGTCACAAAATCTGATAAAAACAGTATTTTAAAGTTTGCAATATTTGTGAAAATAGTTTTATGCTGGTCATTCATTAGGTGTGCTGATGTCACGTCCCACTTCCGCTTATCCATTACATGAAATCTGTGGATGATATGTCTCTTATATTATAATGAAAAAAGTTGCATCCATGAATATCAAAAGATTGTGAATCCAATATTTCTAAATCTTATATGACAAAATAAGCATAAACATAATTTCATATAATATAAAAAAAATGGGGCTGTCCGATATGACATCCTCAGTTCACTCATTAAATATTCATGAAGAGATGAATAGAAGTGTTTCACATAACTACTGTACAGGTTGCACGGGCCTAATCACAACTGGCAGGCCATAGATATTCATTTGAGCCAACCCATTGCTCAATTTTTAAATTTGATATTGCTGATTGACAAAAATGAATGAATATGACTGACAATCTAACACTGATTCTTGGGAGGGTATATGTACCTACTGAACTTACTTTTTTCCAAATTGGAAAGAAATATCACCACTATGGAACTATATTTTTACTGGCGTAAGAATTAGGGTTATTTTACTCTCTCAAGTGATGAATTTGTTGTTGTTGTTTTAGCTTATACGGCGCGTGTCATTCAGTAGTGAATATTTCCGCCAGCATAATTTGCGGTAATTTTATTTATAAATTTTTCTGTACTTAAATCAATTCAGTAAAAGTCAGGTACGGCGCTGCATTATTCGCACAATTTTGGAGATTCACAACAGACTGTCATCAAAAATCACTTAATCACTTCAGATTTGGTCCCATCTTCATAAAAGCTGATTCATTTTTAAAATGAGCCGGTCGAGGTACCCTTTTCTGGTCAGATATGGAATGTCAGACATTTATCCTATCCACTGGTAGTAAACATTCAACCCTCAAATTTCCTCCTTATTTTTTATGAATTCTTTTTAAGTGCCAATTTAACACACGAGTCTACGGGAAATGAATTAGGCCTGTGTGCCCTAATGCCAATCTAAGATAAGAACTGGGGGGTGTTTCACAAAGATTTAAGTATGACTTACGTCGCACTTAAAGGTCGATGCGTACATGATATGCAACGTGCGATCTTATTGATCAATACGCAGTAGTGCGCGTCCTTTTGGCATGATCTGACCAATGCTGTCATGCCTTTATACTGCGCCCAACTAGACATTTAAGCGTGACTCTAAGTCATACTTAAATCTTTGTGAAACACCCCCCTGGAGTCCTAATGTTACTTGTAACTTAGTTATTCCTTGTCAGATTTTGATCAAATTTTGAAGAAAAATTCCAGTAGTTGCAGTAAACACTGATTTCCTGAGAAAGTCTGTAAAACAAGGCTTGTCAGTATATCATTGAGGATCTAGACCTGGTACAGTTACATTAACTGAACTTTGTGAAATCTTGAAATCTACACTGAAAAATGTTCACACCGAAGATCCCCAACACAGATAAGCGCACATGGAACAATGTATAAATAGAGCATCGGGCCCGACGCTCTACCCGAATCCTGTGCTTATTTGCTGATTTCTCAGCAATTACACAATTTTTTCCAGAATCCTTTGGCACATATGCGTTTTATTTATACAGACACTTTGGTGGTCATTTCATTGGATTCTGTACGAACTCATTTTGACATCGTTACCAAAACTAGCATTTACCTTTGTTTTGTTTGTCAGATTTATCTTTTTCTGTCTCTTAAAATTATATTATCTTCAGCCTGGAGTATCCTTTTAAAAGATTATATGGAATACCCTGCCCCATATGTGCAGACAGCCTGCATTCTAAATGAACAGCACATGTTTGCATGCAGTCTATCTAGAAAATACATGAAGTAGGGTCCGGAGGGGGCCAGTCGAATATATTGCTGTACACACGCGTGACCAAGTTATTTCCAAACACCCCCTAAACAAGTTTTTCTCTGTGTGCAAAATAAGTTTTTTGTGGGCTTTATTTACACATTTAAGCCCCTAAACAAGTTGTCGCCAAAATTTGACCTCGGGGAAAAAACATACCCTAAACATGTTTGGCTATAGTCTAAAAAAAATGCTTTGGGGAAAAAAACGTTTTTTTGATCCCGCGATTGACCATTGACCAGAATATCAAACCCACCCTTTTTCTTGAAAATCAGTGTTTATAATACCCTTAACGAGTCAATGCGCGGACCGCGTCCAAAACTGAAAAAATCACCCCTTACAACGCATTTTTTGGTCACGCGTGTGTACATTGATTTGACTGCCCCCCCCCCTCCCGGAGAAGGGTATTCTGCAATCATTTCAAACCAACTCTTGTTTGCCTCTTCATTCCTTCCCTTTGGCAAGTTATACACGTAGATATAGATATCTATTTAACAGAATGTGAAACAAAATGCCTGTAATATGAAAGCCAGAGAGTGCCAGACATATCGCCCACATAATATTCTACATGTAAAAGAATAAGATTAAGAATAAGAGATCAATTGTAGATGTCTACCTCTCGTATATGATCGCGTTTGCTTTTAACATCCATATCATTTGGATCACCATCTGTTCTCTCAAAATATCCTTTTGCAGCTAAAGCATCTTTTCCACTTTTCCTCGCAGCTTGAAGATCTTCCTCAACTTGCTTTTTCTGCTGCTCTAAAAATTTCACCTTGTCTTCATTAATATCTTTTTTAATACTATCAATTTGATGTTGATCCATATTTTCGTCTGCTCCTCCATCATTTCCTTCATGATTTAAGGCCCCTCTTGCTTGCTGCAGCGCCCTATCTTGGGCAATTTGTAGCTCTATTCTTTTCCTATCTTGTTCTAAATGTACATCCTCGTTTCCAGCATCTAAATGCAGATGACCGGGAAATGTGTCTTCTTTGCCACCCGGCTTGAATAGCTGCTCGGGCGAGTCCACGAACGAGTTGACACGTCCCCGAAGCTCCGGCACAAGAAACACTGCACTGTAACACACACTCATAAAAACAAGAAAAAGTAGATAAACTACGTATCGTTCTGATGCTCTTAGTCCTGAGCGGGTATATCCCAACGGGACACCGTTAGAATACCTCTGTTGAAGAGGTAATATTGGTCCTTTGGTGTTCATTTTGATGAAATATTAGTCTGTTCCCTTCTAAAAATTCGCCGGAACTGCGCGACGTCAACACGTATCCATCTTTCCTCGCACTGTAGGACTTACACAATGAAAGATCAATCACACGGCTATACTTACGTTCACACGTACGTGCACATCCGCACTAGAACCTCTAGACGAGGTTCTAGTCTTAATAATGACGTTTTCTCGTTGTTTTTCTGCTATGAAGACGGGTTGAAAGGGGGTTCAAATTTTTACGAAAGATCATTTAATACTGCGTCCAGCTCCTCTTATTTCTTATGAGGGAGATGGAAATTAGTAAATGCTAAAGGGTCTATCTATTAAGCAAGGAATGCATCGCCCCCCAAAAATTATAACAAATAAATACCTCCATACAAAGCATTGGGAAATTACCAATGTTTTCATTCTATTTACTCATTCATTTAATCCTTCATTTCTTTTTATAATATATGAAAGATAAAACAAAATATAAGAAATGCTTTAACAAAAGAAAACAAATCAAGATTTTTTTTTCACGTCATGAATCAGTATACGACACGCCGGGAGGACACGATCATACACAAGACGGTGGGCGTATTGTTTCCAGAAGACGAAAAAGAAGAATTTAGTCAAATATGCCTATGAAATTCAACTTATTTGTGGCAATAAAAAGGAATAGATTTGTTTGGGTTTTTAGTGATTTCTAGGGTCCTGCATTGATTAGGCCAACTGACAATGGACTTAAATTTGATACCCGGTGTACCCTACCTTTCATGCTGTTTTTTCCCGGGGGGGGGGGGTCTGAAATGTGAAGTACCACTCTGGAGTCGGCTTTTTAAAACGTTCAAGAGATGACTGAAGTGAATGAAGGGAAACTATACCCATCACGGTCAGAATAAATATTTTTTGACCCTTCAATTCATTTATTTTATTTATTTTATCTATTCAATTCACTTTATTTCAACTGATGGCATTTATGTTATTTATTTATGTTATATATGTTTATGTATTGTGTTTTTTTAATAATCTGAAAATAAATAAACAAACAAATAGCTATAAAGTTTGCAAAAATTAAAATAATGTGATGGATTTATTATCATTAACAATGTCATGTGCGGCAATTTTTATGATATTTTTGGACGGCCTGCTTTACGAAATTCAAAATTCGAGAGGGGGAGGGTGGCTGCTACCCAGGATCACCGCATGCCCATGACGGTAAACGTAATTTGTCTCATTTGCTAGGATTCAATTACGTTTTTTTTTTAATCCAGTGTTAATCGCATCAAGAAGTTATGAAAATTGCAGTTTGCAAATAAGAACAGCAAGATGGGGGGGGGGGGGCGCAGTAAATTAATGAGCAAAATTTTTTTGGGGGGGTTGGGGCACCCCAAAAGTTCTAATAGGTCAGTACCATTGAGCCAAAAAAAAGTACTTTTTGATATCTAACATCTAATTCGGTATTAGATTTTGGCATTCATAAATCATATTTCACCCCCTTTTCTGTCCTTTCGGGCCTGTCTTCTCCCGTTTTTTTTTCGTTTTTTTTTTTTGGGGGGGGGGCATGGAGTCCCCCCTTCCCGGATTTGTTTTTGGTGGGGTTGATGTCGGGTTGACATTCTTTTACATCGATTTGAACCAGAAATACAGCGAATCTAGTGTCCTTTTTAAAATAAGCTTGTAGGCTGGAAATTTGATTTTTTTTCATCGACAAAATATATATTTCCATCAATTTGAAAAGGTGGTTCTCTATACTATTGAGAACGTACAGTATACCTTCATGATTTGCATTTGTTGCAACTATATTTTAAGCGATTGATCATTGAGAGAGACTAATTTGTATGCACTAGCGTAACGTAGAAATCCAAGCGAATAGGCAAGGTACATTGCTGTTGGCTATCTTTTATGTTAAGGGTCTTTGCAGCTCTCTTTATACTAGTACCTCAGTCACATTTGCTCCGTGAGTCGAAAACAGTAGTCTTATTTTTTCTTACCAGATACATTTAGACGGTTTAAATTAAAAAAAATGAATAAAACGGCCACCGTAGAGCAAATGTAAATGAGGTATTAACCTGATGGGTGGATTCCATATCTATGATCTGAATACGAGTACCTGTCTACCATAGAAATATTTTGTATAATATCTCTCTGCGCTGTCTAGAGACATCATTTCTCATTTATAGCGCCATCACACGGCACAACCGTTAGAGGCTTAGAGTATGGAGAAGTTCCATTTTTTCATAATTAGGGCACTGCTACTTCAAGTAAACAGCAATCTACAAGCAAACTTATTAATTCAGTATTTTTAAGAATTTCTTTGATATTTACAACCTGATTGGTGACAAGACATTTGCTTCTGTCACAGAGGACACCGGGTTAGAGTTAGGATTGTAATAATAGAGTTTTTAATAAAAATAAATAAATAAAAAATTAAGAAAATGGTTTATTAAGTTTTGGAGATTAGGTTTCATGTTTGGCTTAGCGTGTAGATTTTTCCATCGGAGCGATTGTCGTCGGAGCAAAATGTCATCGAGCCGCCTGATTAAGCCAACCGCGTTAGAGCCTGTGTTTTACTTTTTTTTTTATTAAAAACAATTTGACAACTGTTTCGACAGCTGAAAAGAATTGTTTTCGTTTTTTGTAACCTTTATGATGGAGCAAATTTCTTTATCATTACCTATTTACAGTTACGTGACGAACATTATCTTAACAAGTAATTGTTTAATCAAGTGAATGGTCCAGGTAGACTATAGGTAATTTTATCATTATGATTACAATAATTATCATGACTTTTATATTGATAATCATCGTCATGATAAATATTATACAAATTACCGTCATCATCATTACCATTAACACCATCATCATCTTCTTCATCATTACCATCATTACTATCATCATCATTATCGTCGTCATCACCATCATTATCATCATCATAACCATTATCATCATCATAACCATTATCATCATCATTATCATCATCAGCACCATCATCATAACCATCATCATCATCATTACCATCATCACCATCATCA
This sequence comes from Lytechinus variegatus, assembly GCF_018143015.1. Taxonomy (NCBI): domain Eukaryota; kingdom Metazoa; phylum Echinodermata; class Echinoidea; order Temnopleuroida; family Toxopneustidae; genus Lytechinus; species Lytechinus variegatus. The sequence goes on along the minus strand of NC_054743.1, from coordinate 15,317,268 downwards.
TCATTATCACCACCACCACCACCGTCATCATCATCATCACCATCATCATCACCATCATCATTATCATCATCGTCTTTATTATCATCATCATCATCAACAACAACCATTATTCATTACCATTATCATCCAGTTATCATTTACCTGATGACATCATGAACAACAAAAACAGAATAACGATAAACTCATTTCTTTTCACTTACTATCCTTCGAGTTTTGCCAAAAGACTACAATGAACATAAAAATAACAAGCAATGGAAAGAAAGAGAAAATATAAGAAAATATATGAACAAAATATATCGAATGGACTAAATATCATCATGAATCATGAACAAAATGATATAATACTACTGATAATAATGATGATAATCAACTAGGACAAACCCACACGAAACGTTTATAAAGATGAATAAGTATTGGATATTGTTTGAAATAGCGTTATTCATAATCACGTCAGATTAAATTCGATGATGTTTTGAATTACCAACTGGTGGGGACTTTTTTTGATGGTGATGATAACTCATCTTTCACCTCGAAATGATTGCAATACACACTAAGAAAATAATAAAAGTTCAAAATTGAACCCGAAAGGTTGACGCAAAATCAGCAGCCTATGGATTCAAAAATTGAACCCCTGATTTGGGGTTCAAAAATTGAACCCTGCGGGTTCAAAACTGCACCCCTAGGGGTTCAATTTAAAATTTAGGGGTGCAGTTTTGAACCCGCAGGGTGCAAAAATGAAACCCAACCGCAGGGTTCAATTTTTGAACCCATAGGGTGCTGATTTTGCATCAACCTTTCGGGGTTCAATTTTGAACCTTTATTTCTTAGTGTGTAAATTCAAACAAATCAAGAAATACAATATCTGTATTACACGAGGACATTATACACATTATAATTACCGTGATCACATTTATCAAATTAACAAGACATGCATTCAAAATAATGAAATATATAATAGACGAAATTTGATAAATATCCCTCGAACAAACCAATCAAATATCAATATTGTCACAACGATGTGACAAAAAACAAAAAGCGAATGGAACGAAAGAAAACTGGGGTACAAAAATATGTTTAAGTTATATCGTTTTGAATATTTATCTGTTGAATGTTGCGCTTAAAATTTGGAGAATGTGGTTATATTAGTGTTACCCCTCCCTGGGTGGGGTGGGCGTTAAACTGTAAATAATAATGAAGAGAGAAACAATTGTCAGTCACATGTAGCTTGTATGGGCATCAACAAGGTAATGATGACCAACCACATGCTTGACAACTGAGATGGAGGTTTTGGGTTGCTCTACTATAAAATAGGGGTGTGCAAGTGCTCTAATTGAGGGTTATATAATACACTGAAAATGAATGGATGGTATATGTGAATAAGTAAAGCTAAGTGAATTTTGTAGGGGTGCCCTATTTTTGGAGGGGCCTCACATCTTTCCCTCCTCGAAGAAATGTCGTCCTCGACATTTGCGACACATATTTACAAGTAACAAATACATAGATGCTAATCAACGAAAACAAAATATCGATACAAAAACGGCTGTCCAAGTAATCAAGGGGATTACTCCTGACACAAAATTCTGAATAAATTTGTATACAAAATGGTCGTGTATAAACACATGTCTACTCAATGAATTTTCGCAGAAGAATAATATCCTAAATATCGCAAGTTCAAGAACAATGCGTGAAAAGTGTAAACATACCAGGCGGCCTTTCCTGATAGTATACAACTCTCGATCAGTTAGATCTTTATACGAGAAAAAAAAAAAAATCATACAACACAATTAGTGTGTTTGAGCAGTCCATTAAAAAAAATCACTTGAGAGAGATGCCTGATAACCAATGCATTCTACATTTCATAGCTATATAACTATAAAAAATGAAATTTAAAAATGCCTATGTCTCTATCCCAACTGCGCAGTGTCTAATTTAAATTTCTGTGCATCTCATCTCCCAAAACAAATCTCTATCTGATCATTAAAAAGTTCTTCCAAAACTATCAATTTCGGAAATGATTTTCAATCAAAGTTCTTCAGCACACGAAGTTCGGGTACACGTGCTGATTCAGTGTGGAATACTGTGACGGTTGATTTAGATATACTCCACTTTGGTTGGGGTAAGAGTAAATGTTATTACTGGTTGGCACATATTCTGGGGCATACACCATCTGTTGTGGGGGCATGTGGACATACATTCCACCTATATTTGAGTTCATACTTTGCCTGTCTGGTTCTCCGAGTCCACTGTAGGTGAATTGGTTGGGAGGTCGTCGATCCCTGGCGGGCCATCGTGGCAAGTTAACCTCATCCGGTGTAAGGACCTGGTCTGTTGAGTTGTCCACAGGCTGCATCTCATCCAGTCCGGTTGGCTGCAAATCAAGATAAGCATCAGCTCTGGGATACCCAGATGCTTCCACTGGTGGCTGGTTTCTATCTACAGTCACTGTTGGGTCTGGTAGAGGTTGACCTCCTTCAGAAGTAGTACTTCCATCAGCCCTGATGACCTCATGGAGACGGTCTGCAGGTTCAGGAATCTGCAGAGGAACGTCCTCAACTGGGTCAGAGCATTCTAAAGGTGCCTGCTCTGCCTCTGGCGAGTCTACCCTGGGTGTCTCTTCTAGTGCATCAGAAGCTGCTCGACGATAATACTCAGTCAAGTATGCATCTTCGTCATCTGAGCTGTCTAATTCTGCTTGATGGGATTGTTGACGTTGTTCTTCCTTCTTAATAGAGCGTCTGTTAACCTTCTTAGTTGTAGTAGGAAGTTGTGTCGTCTGGCTGCTTTCCAACGAGTCACAGGGGAAGAGAAGATTGCGGTGAAGAGTCCGGGTTCTCTTTTCACCACTCTCAGATCGCAGCTCATACACTGGCAAGTCATCCTTCCTCGCAACTACCACGTAGATGTCATCTTCAAAATAAGCTCTCAGCTTACCTGGACCATTTCTTGGTTTACAGTTTTTGATGAGAACTCGATCTCCAGGAGAAAGAATGATGTTTGCAGTAGTCTTCCGGTCATGATGCTGCTTTGCTTTCTCTGACGACTTCTGTGCATTCTTCCTGGCAATAGCATAAGCCTCATTGAGTCTGTCCTTCCATTTCCGCACATACTCTCCGAGGTCACGAGGCGGAATGGACTGAGCAGGAGTCAAACCGAAGGCCAAGTCAATCGGCAGTCTAGGAGAATGCCCAAAGAGAAGGTAGTGTGGAGAAAACCCAGTAGTCTCATGCCTGGTGTTGTTATAGGCATGGATTACTTTGTTTAGATGCTGTCTCCAATCTTGCTTCTGTTCATCAGTGAGAGTTCTCAGCATCGACAGCAGGGTGCGATTGAAGCGTTCCACTTGACCATTTCCCTGGGGATGGTATGGTGTAGTCCTTGAGTGCCCAACACCTGTCAGTTCCCTCAGCCTTGCGAAGAGATTGTTTTCGAATTCCCGGCCTTGATCATGGTGGAGCCGCCTCGGATAGCCAAACTTCAGTACAAAGTCATTGAAGATTTTGTCAGCAGCAGTTCGCCCAGACTTGTTTGAAGTTGGATATGCTTGAGCAAATCTCGTGAAATGATCCATGACGACGAGAATATATTCGAACCCTCCTTTACTTTTCTCAAGATGAAGGAAGTCAATGCTGACAAGTTCAAATGGTTCAGTGGTGATGATTGGAACGAGTGGAGCCTTTGGTTGTCTGGTTGGTACTTTCTGCTTGACACAGCTACACCTGCTAGTGATGTAGGTGCTAATGTAGCTCTCCATGTGGGGCCAGTAGAAACGGTCCCTCGCGAGATGGAGTGTCCTGTCTGTGGCCAGATGTCCCATCTTCCCATGGAGTTCACCACAAATTAGGGACCACCACTTTTCAGGTACAACTAGTTGTGTCTTGGTTTTAGTGTGCCGTCGGAGAATCCCGTCGTCTCCCATCCTCAGATTTCTCCATTCATGCATCATTGTGGTGGTGTTCTTGGATTCACCATTTCTCTCCTGAGTCTTAGGCCATCTATCTTTCTTTTTGTAAGATAGAATTCTAGAGATAGCAGGATCTTCCGCTTGGGCTCTTCTGATTTCTGCTGGACTGAATATAGCTGGTTGCATCTCTGCATCTATCCCTGTGATTCCGACATCAAGAGGTAGAGACTGGGCTAAAGAGAAATATGGATGCTCCGTTATTTGAACCCCCTGGATAGCTGCTCCCATGACGACCGGCGAGATCTCTTCCGAGAAGGTCTGGTTAGCATCTTCAGGGTCATTTGGCATCCTGGAGAGAGCGTCAGCATCTCCATTCTGCTTGCCAGGTCTATAGCGAATGGTGAAGTTGAAGTCTGCCAACTCACCTACCCATCTGTGTCCTATTGCATTCAACTTGGCTGTTGAAAGGATGTACGTGAGAGGATTGTTGTCGGTGTAGACCACAAAGTTCTTGGCATAGAGGAGGTAGCTCCTGAAATGATCTGTTATGGCCCATTTCAGAGCAAGAAATTCCAACTTCCCAGAATGGAGATGATAGTTCCTCTCTGCTGGGGTCAAGGTCCGGGATCCATACGCTATTACCCTCAACATTCCTTCTCTTTGCTGATAGAGCACAGCACCAAGACCTTCCTGTGATGCATCTGTATGAAGTATGAATTCTTGGTCGAAATCTGGGTAGGTCATGACAGGTGGGTTGATAAGCTCCTCAATCATAGAGTCGATAACAGCTTGATGCTTCTGAGTCCATATAATTCTAGTACTGGATGGAGCTTGGCCATGTTGCTGCTTCTTTCCCGCCTTCTTGGACTTTGCTCTAGGCTTCGGGGTACTTGGTGGATTCTGTGATTTTAGAAGCTCGTATAGTGGCTTCGCCCGCTTGGCATAGTCCTGAAGATACCTCCGGTAGTAGCCTGTGAGACCCAGAAGTTTCCTCAGATCACCTACAGTCTCTGGCTTCTTATCTCTGATGGTTGTGAGGGCCTGTGTCTCCTTGGGATCCGCTCGATACCCTTCTGCTGAGATAATTCTTCCCAGGAACTTGACTTCGCTCTGGAAGAGACTACATTTTGATGGTTTTAGCTTCACCCCATGCTCACTTAGGCGTCGCAGGACAGTTCTAAGATGGGTGAGATGTTCTTCAAAGCTCTGGCTATACACAATTATATCATCAAGATATACCTCACAGATGTTGTGATTCAAGCCATCAAGAATTGTTTCCATGCATCTCTGGTAGGTTGCTGGTGCATTCCGTAACCCAAATGGAATCCGTTTCCATTCATGAAGTCCCCATGGAGTTACGAATGCTGTCATTGGTTGACTCTCCTCGGCCATGTAGCCTTGGTGGTACGCCTTACCCTGGTCCAGAGTAGTAAACCAGCGATTTCCTCCGAGACTGTCAAGGATATCCTGCATACGAGGGATCGGCTGTCTATCAGGAATCGTCTTCCGGTTCAGCTCACGATAGTCAATGCAGAGACGTAATCCTCCATCTTTCTTTCTCACGCAGACTACCGGGGATGCATAGGGGGACTCTGACTTCTTGATCCACCCTCTATCCAGGAGATCCTGCAGGTACAGTTTTACTTCCTGATACAATGGGCGTGGTATAGACTGGTAAGTACGCTGCACTGGAGTATCGTCGCTTAGCCTCAGAGTCATCTGCAATTCAGGAATTGAACCCATATCTTTGTCACCCTTAGAGAAACTTGCCTCTTCCTTTCTGAGTAACTCCTGTACTGCTGATCTCTGCTCCTCAGGCAAATGGGGGAGTTGAAATGTCTGGTCATTGTTTGAAGAGTCGCCTGACTCTGCAGACACTGAACTAGTGTTGACGAACATCTCATCACGTGCAGGTGGAGGGTAGCCAGGCAACACAGAACGAACATGGAGTACCTGGCCTAGTATAGTGCGGCTTGGAATGACGAGTGGTCGGTCAGAATGATTTGAAACTGGAATGTCAATCCGGCAGGAGTTACCTTGAGGAAGTCGCAGTAGATACGGCTCGATCTCCAGTCCCTCAGGCCATTCGCCATCACAGTTGGGCTCAAATAAGACTTGGGTGTCTTTGGCGTTAGACCTGGCTCGTACTCTGGTAGCTAGGTTGATTGTCGAGTAGGCTGGAACTCTCGCAACTGATCTTCCAGTCCGCACACAACAGATCTCTTCAGTCTCCCTTGCTTTGATGACGTTCAACAACTTTATGGCTTTGTCTTCGGATAGGTTTGGAATTGATGCTTGTAGAGTACTGAGTGGGATTTGATCACCATCGAAATTGTTAATTGCTTCTCCAATGACATTGGAGCCAATGATGGGTTCCCGGAGGTCATCTGTCGCAACAAGGAATGGCACCGACAACGTTGGGCTCCTAGAGGACAACTGCAAATCAATTGGAATCCATCCAATGTAAGGCATGACAGTCTCATTTGCAGCTGCCACCCTGAGTCCACGTCCAAGTAGATCCTCTACCTTCTGAAGAGCAATATCAGGTAGCTTTTCTTTCCACCATGCCTCTGTCACCACAGACACCTGAGCTCCTGTGTCCCACAACGCTGTTGTATCCATGGCGTTCATGGTGCATTTTACCAGGCAGCGTTCTCCAACGAGTTCAACGAGTTTCTGGCGTCTTGGGGTTGCGTACATCTGGTTCAATGCCACATTCTCTTTGGGGAGCTGATCAAGTAGGGTTAAACCCGGTCCCCTCGGGTTGACCCTTGCCCGTTTCCCTGGTTCCTCTTCCTGCATCCACGGGCATAATGTTCAGATGAACCACACTTGAAACAATGACGGCAGTCATTTCCCCGACCTTGCTCTCGGCATTTCTCACATCCCTTAGGCCGGGGCGGCCTGCCATCTCCTGGCGTTGGTCCAGGTGCAGGTGTCCTATCCTGCAAGGCTGCCACACACGCTTTGAGTTCGGCCAGTTGTGCCGCAAAGCCCTTCATCATTTCAAACTCCGGGTGCTGGCTCTTATTCCTTTGCTTTGCAGGTTCTGCATTGTCCTCCGTGATGACATTCACTCGTGCTGCGGGTCTGATCCCAGCTTTCAGTTGCCGCTTTGATTCCAGGGCAACTGCAGTGTGCAGTTTTTCCAGGAGTTCCTCATCACTGTTTGTTACAGACAAAGATGATTTAAGATCTTGTCTGATCTGATCATTCAACAACCCAGTAATGATTGTGTGGATAAACATATTCTGCACCAGGCTGACGTCATATTTCAGCCCAGTGGTTGTGTCCTCGGAGGCCCGGATTATCCGCTGGCGCAAATCCAGAGCCCGCATCACGAAGCTCTGTGCTGATTCAGTCTTCCCCTGGGTTGCCTGCGAAAGCTCTTGATACAATTCAGTCGCATCCTGCTCCTGATAATGCGATTTTAAAAATGCCTTTAGAGTCCCAAGATTGAGGTTGGAGCAGCTTTCCAAATACGATCGAAGCTTTAGGCTGGGGTGAATGGCCTTCAAAACACTCTCCACCACCTCAGCTTCTGAATATCCTTTCACAAGGGCTGCATCTATCTGGTGGTTGAGGCTAGATAAAGTTAGCCTGTCCTTGTGACTCGAATCACCCACTTGACCACTGATTCGCAGCTCCTTTCTGATCATCTGCATGGGTAGAACCGGAACCGGAATTGAAGGCTTCTCCTCCACCGCATCTTTTACAACAGGCAGGTGCAAGTCTGGTACCTCTTCTAGACTCTCGTCCTTCAACCCTTGCAGAATGTCCTTTAATGCAGCCAACGTGGCTGCACCAGCCTCATTATCTCCCAGCTCCCTTACTAGCCGTTGAAGTCGACGGACCAGAAACTTCCTGGGCTTCCCCTCTGTCTCCGATGACGGGATAGCTAGATGGGTGCAAACCAGTGGCAGTTGTCCTACTGCCAGACCAAATATCGCCTCCTCCACCTCGAACACCAAATCCTCGATGTCTGCCATGTTGACGAAAGCTATGCTGTGGATCCTCTGACTGGTCCAACTACCACTGGTTTGCCCTTTTAGAACTCTTTTAGGTAGTCTTGCAGTTCCCTGTCCACAGCTTTCTTCCAGTCACCTTCACAGCATCAATGATTTGAGTTCAGATGTTTATACTTCAAATGGGCCTGGTCGCATCCTCACCGATTCCAGGTGGTCGTCCTTAGACAGCAGTCTTGAAGATTTACATCGAAAGTTGCTGTCCTGGCAGGGTCGCCAAAATGTTACCCCTCCCTGGGTGGGGTGGGCGTTAAACTGTAAATAATAATGAAGAGAGAAACAATTGTCAGTCACATGTAGCTTGTATGGGCATCAACAAGGTAATGATGACCAACCACATGCTTGACAACTGAGATGGAGGTTTTGGGTTGCTCTACTATAAAATAGGGGTGTGCAAGTGCTCTAATTGAGGGTTATATAATACACTGAAAATGAATGGATGGTATATGTGAATAAGTAAAGCTAAGTGAATTTTGTAGGGGTGCCCTATTTTTGGAGGGGCCTCACATCAGTATTCACATTATGAACCTTTAACTCACCCCGCACATTAAACGAAATTAATCTTGAAAGCTAGAAGCTACTTGAAGATTCTTTTAATGAAGCTTAAAGGCACACATAGATGAGGATCTTGTCTTGTCGACCAAATCAATACCAGAAGACAAATAATGCAAGAATACAAGATCTAGGATTTTTTGTATTTTCGACTTGGATTATGTGGGTGAAGACATTTTGGGATTCTCGAAACTGCGACGCAGAACGATTTCAACAACATAAAAAATGTGTTGATGCCCTTCATGACATTGAGCAACCAAGACGTCTTTGTCGAAAATTGGTGAATCAAAAAGCAGTTTCGTACTGGACTCTGGACAAAAGACATATTTGTATTTTTTCGTCAGCTCCGAAACTTTGGACGAACTGCTCTTCCGGTTCACCATATTTTGAAAAAGATCTCCCAGCTGTCCATCGGCATTAGAAGAGCATTTTCAAATTGGGTTCTAGAATTCGTTCTTTATTTTGTTGTTATGACAAATCGGCGTTATGAAATTTCTGGAGTTTGTCCTGACGAACACGACGTGATCGGCATGAATTTAATTCATTCTCGTTTTATTGCCCAGATCGAATCGACTTTGAATCGACTTCCTCCTGGTCGTCTTCAAGTTGACTTGGTTGGAACCCAATGATTCAATTTCTTGTCTGCTTTCTTCCTGCCATGTTATGGTCAACTTAAAAAAATACACGATTTTGTCTTCTTATCAAAATTAAGTCAAACTATTGACATGATTGAGACAGGTATCTGGGCCCCGTCTTACAAAGAGTTACGATTGATCTAATCAATCGTAACTCGATATGGAAATCCATCAGTGTCATAATTGTTTCAACAGGAAATTTGCACAATGTCTTTTGTAAACAAAGCGAGTTTTCAAGAAAACATTGAATGCATGAAAAGACCTATACATCAAAGTTAAAAATATTTTGAACAAACATACATAATAGTTGTGTACAAAACGTATCGTAACAAATTAACAAAGTTAATTCGTTTTTCTCGCAAGTTACATTTTTCAAACAAATTACAAAAGGTAAAATCCAACTCAGGAGCTACATGGAAAGTTATAAAAGAAATTATGGGAACAAAAAACGAGACTATACCTAAAGATAACCTTACTTTCCATGGTAACAAAATCACAGATTCTAACGACTATGCCGATAGCTTTAATTCTTTCTTCACTAATATTGGTCCTCAACTTGCCACCCAAATTGCTACTCCGAATAATGCTCATTTTACTGAATTCTTTTCAGAACCGATTCAAGACTCTTTATTTTTAAGACCGACAAACCCGAATGAAATCATTAATATTGCTAAATCATTAAATTCTTCGAAATCCAAAGGTCATGATAACATTAATACTTCACTTTTAAAGGAAATAATCCATTTCATTGCTGATCCACTAACACACATATTTAACCAGTCTTTACAATCCGGTATTTTCCCAGACTTGTTAAAAATAGCCAAAGTAACCCCAATTTTCAAAAAAGATGACCAACATGAAATCACTAATTACCGTCCTATTTCCATTCTCCCTAGTATATCAAAAATTTTAGAAAAAATTGTTTATAATAGATTATATAATTTTCTTAACTTCCATAAAATATTAAATCCAAACCAGTATGGTTTTCGAAAAAATCATTCCACGGATCTAGCTCTGGTTCAGATATATGATAAAATTACAGAAGCCATGGCCAAAAAAGAACACATTATTGGTATTTTCTTAGACCTTAGTAAAGCATTCAACACTCTTAATCATGATATATTGTTTTCGAAATTGTATTCCTTTGGTGTAAGGGGCTCGGCGCTCGTATGGTTTAAAAGTTATTTAAGCAATCGAAAACAGTATGTGACTTTTAATGGTATTAACTCACGGTCTCTTCCAATCAAATGTGGTGTCCCCCAGGGATCTATCCTGGGTCCACTTCTGTTTTTATTATACGTTAATGACATAATCAATACATCATCACTGTTATCTTTTGTTTTATTTGCAGATGACACTAACATATTTTATTCTCATAAGAGCCTTAAGTCTCTAGAAAATATTTTGAATGCCGAATTAATAAAAATTTCGAAATGGTTCAAATGCAATAAACTTTCTCTCAATATTCAGAAAACCCATTTTATACATTTCAAGCATAACAATATCCATGTGAATAATAATCCAATTAATATTAACATTGACAACAATACAATCGAAGAAAAGAAGAGTTCGAAATTCCTGGGTGTCATTATTGACGAGAATTTAACTTGGAATAATCACATAAATCATGTTACACTATGTATTTCTCGAGGCGTGGGAATTATTAATAAGTTAAAGTTTATGTTACCACGAGTAACTCTGTTTTTACTATACAATACACTAGTACTTCCTTACATAACATATTGTAATATTGTTTGGGCCAATTGTGGAACTACCAAACTCAACCCTATTCTCACCTTACAAAAGCGGGCTCTTCGTATCTGTACAGGATCGTCTTATTTTTCTCATTCTGATCCACTATTCTGTAAGCTCAAAACATTGAAGGTTTCTGATTTGAATGTCATGCAAGTTGCAGTTTTTATGTTCAAATACAAAAACCACCAACTTCCCTCATTTCAAAATTTATTTAATCTAAACAGTACAATTCACACATACCCTACACGTATTTCTGGAAATTTTCACCTAACAAACCCAAAGTTATTAATAACTCATAAATCAATTAGACACCATGGCCCCGACTTATGGAACAATTTACCCGAAACTACAAAAATGTGTTCCTCACTTTATTCCTTTAAAGCCACTATGAAGCGCAACCTAATATCATTGTATTCAAATCCGCCACATTGATTATACTTGTATTTCTTTTAATGATGAATTTTGACCCCTCTTCTAATGTACTTGCACTACACTTGCACTACATTCGCACTTGCACTACACCCTCATGACCTCTTGTCAAAAAATGTGTAAGTTTTACATGTCGCTTTTTTTACCCTGAGGCCGTCGTCAACATCAAGCAGGTCGCTCATGACGACGGTCTCCTGCGTTCTGAAATTGAGTTAAATAATATTCTTCATATACTTTTTTTATATTCAGAAAGAGATCGTAAATGGTACGTGTGTCTAAAATGTATATACATGTAATTGTAAAATCTATGTAATAATTGATTATGTTGTATTATGTTGAACATGTTGAACGCAGAAATAAATTTCAAGCAAACAAACAAACAAACAAACAAAACAAACTTTGCTGGCCATCCATTGTTGTAATTGATCGGATCAATCGCGACTCTTTGTGATACGGGCCCCTGGTCTATTCTAGTCTCGCCCTGATTTATCTCATCATCCCGGTGTACATGATCAATGACTGTCGATCTGTCAGAAAAGAGAACAGTACCGTACCTCCAGCGTCATATTTTATACACATGAAATGGCACGAATGTAGAAATACATCGTGACCTGTTACCATGATTATATTATAGTTTGTGATTTAATCAATTTTACTGATTATTTCTTCGAGACCCTGTTCGGTTTTCCTAAATATTACAGTTGTTTCTTCGTAGTGCACAACCAAGTCGCTCTTCTCTGGCATGAAACACATTTCGGCAAGTGTCCTAGAGTCGAAAGGTAGTTCGACGTCAATGTCTGCCACACCGCTTGATGAAAGGACTGCCATGTCGAAGTCTTCGCAGTCGTCATCGTGATCAAGGAGCATCATAAATATATGGCCACGTGACATGTCCGCAGCCATGCCAATCACGTTCTTGTTGTGTAGATGATGAGTGGATCGAAGGCATCCCATGCTGTCCAAGATGCGAACATCAGTACACTCTTCATCTAATGATCTGATGCGGAGCGCGATGTCATCGGATGACAGAAGATGAATTTCACAGATAGACCTGACGTTGGTGTCGATTGACCTGACAAAGTCTCCGTCGTCTGGATTGAATACATGAACAGTGGATTCGCCATTAGAAGCTAGGATCAAACCAGCTCTATCAATGCAGATCGAAACAGGTCTTAACTTGACGGACTTGCCTGAGCAATCAAGATGCATCACTCTCAGCGGTTTCCAGTCACGATCATAAACGACAATCTCGCCAAAGCGTGTCCCACAAACGATCCTACCGTCTTGAAGAGCAGCACAACTGTAAACATCATATGGTGTCTTTCCAGAGACCACCACCCTGGTATCACCACTGTAAACGTTCATGGCATGGACCGAGCCACCATCCACCCTCTTTAGCAAGACTTCATCCATGTTGATGGCACCCATCATGTAGGATCCTTTACCCAGTCCTGTCTTCCAAGTCAGTCCTTCTTGTTCATCCCACCTCTCCAAAGGAACATCAATTCGTTTGTCACCATCAAACCCCATTACTGACTCTGCAGCTTCTACTAGCTTGTCAACGTCGCAGGCATCGACTTGTTTATTGAGGACACTAGTCAAAGACACGACGGTCTTTTGAAAATCTGGCTGAAGCATTTCATCGTCGTCGTAGGACTCTGCCTTCTCCACGGTCTCCAAAGTTTGTTGAAGATATGACTTCATCTTTGAAATCTTCTTGGTAAATATGGCTTTAATTTGATCAACCCTCTCGAGCAGTCCTTTTTCTTTCTTCTTAATTGCGTCTAATCTTTTCTTTGCTTCCCGCTGATTTCTCGTCAGATCCTCGTATTGCTCTTGTCTGATTCTCTCAAGTTTTTCTTCAGCATTTCTATTGATACACTCAGCCTCGAGGTCTCGATTCTCTTCCACTTCTCGTTTCTCTTGAGAAGTTAGCTGGCGGATTTCGTCTTCGATTTCAGCAAAGTGAGTATCGATTTTATGCGTTCTCGTGTCGACGTGGATATTAAATTGTTTGAATTCATCGGCTTTTATCTTGCATCGTTCTACCAGATCAGTGAGCTGGCTTCTCCGATCTACCACTTTCGCGTTTAAGTCCATCATACTGCAACAAGGACCGATATGTGCCGGAAGACATTCTAAACAAATCGTTTCATCGTGGCGCATGCAAAATGCCAGAGCCTTAAAGGCAGGGTGTCTGCTGCAATTGAAGACCACTTTCTTTTCCAGTGCCAACTTTTGGATGAAATGCTTCTTTTGCAGAGCGCAGTCATCGCACAATTTCATCACCACATGGTAAGTTTTTTGTTCCTTGTCTTGGAGACATCCCTGGCATGGTTCATCTGAAAAGTGAGACATCTTGGTAACGTGCTGGTCAAGTCCGACTGTTTGTAATGAAAAAGAACATACAGAAAAAGATTTATCATCATCATTTACGATGTCTGTAATATTTCTGAAAAGAGGAAATTCACGCAGTCAAGCAAGTTACTTTACTTCAACAGATTCGCAAAAAAAAAATCTTCCATGTAAATTTTTGGCATTAACTGATTCAAATTACACACATCTAGAGAGATATTATGGACACAGGTCTTTGTTTTGTATTGCATGGAAGATGAAACAAATGAAAATTTATTTCCAGCGTTATGTCTTTAAAATTTATTTTGCCATTCGATTCAACTTGATGTTATGGTGCATGGACTTGGATATTTTAATTGCGAAAAGGCACAAATCACTAATAAAGAAAACATAACCTTCACAAACATTAATATGAACATCTGATTATTATCAAACAACTCTCTATTGCGAGTGAGCAAAGCGAGCAATTCCAAACCCTTTCGACTGTCATGTACATTATCCGACTTGGGGCAAACCAGAGGGTATGAAATCAAATAATAATATGGAAATTTGGTGGGTCTTTTTTGTAAATACAATCTTTGACCGGCCTCTAGATATTTCAATTTTGAATACTGATTTACAAGTCATGTAAAATTCTATATAATAATTCGATGTGTCATTCAATACAATTCTGTTCCACGAGAGAAGAAAGAGAACAACATGCACATCGAAACATTTCTGTAAAAAAATAATGTTTTTCTTTCTTTTTCAGCACTATGGATTTCGAGGACACTTGGACACCTCACTATAGAAATACTTTGATATTCTAAAATGTATTACAGCCTGCTGCTCGCCTGTGCTCGGAAACGTTGTGTCTATAAAGGTTTATGAGTGAGTGCATTAATAATGTTCTCGTCTTGCCTCTTGATACTTGGTACTGATTTTTTTTCCGAATCTTAAAATATTTTGGTGAAATTGTATCTAGAGGCGATGGTGGTAGATAGTACACTCAAATGAGGAGCGGATTTTTGCATGAGGATAGACAAGGCGAACATGTACTCGAAAACAAACAATAATCAAAATTACTTTAGTGTCATCGTGCATTGTCGTGTGCAGGTGGATACGGGAAGGGTGCAAAGGGGTATATACATGACCCCTTTCTATAAGACTCTCTGCTCATCAGAACCTCCCTCCCCCTCGTAAATCACAGATCCCCTCCTGGCTGATGGTACAACGTACTGTTATTCTAGTCATATTTAAATAAATGGTCTATTGCACTTCCATTATTTTCCATCAATGCACTGAACTCGGCAGCGACAATTAAAGCGTCTGCTTTTTTTTCCTTGTTGAAAAGTCAACGTGATTGCATTTGTTGTCACCCGCGGTGTCGCCATTATGTTGCAATAGGGAAATTCCCATTTAGGCCTTTAGGGATTGTTATTTACACTTCCATTGAAATCAATAGAAATTCGTTCAATACATAAAAATTGGGTCATATATCTTCATTTAAATATGTCACAAGAAAAGGATAACACAATATATTATGCTGATTGAAGCCAGTGGTATATCGCTTACTGATTTTTCTTAAAGCTTTTTTGGGGGGGATATTTTTGTGGAGATGATACTGTTGTCTGAATAACTTCGTACCGAATATCACATACAAAACTGATTGTACATGCAGCTATTATCAAATAGCATTATTTAGGGGAAGGCGGGGTAAGTTGAGCATAGGGGGCAAGTTGATCCACCACCCCCAGTCTAATAATGAATGAGTCAGAAATTGTGGTGGTGTCATGTATTGATGACCCATTGCATAACCCTTAACCCCACCATTTTGTTTTCAACTTTGAAACAAAAAGTACTTTTTAGAGGGAAAAATACACATTTCAGCCAAAAAAGTAAAAAGGGGGTGTAGTGCTTTTTACCCACACACACATCTTTAAATATATTGTAGAAATAAGAACAATATTGTTAGTCCAGGTATGGATTTTGATTCTTGTCATAGTCTTTTACATTATGAATGCATAAGAAATGTGTGGATGTGAAAATATCGCAATAAGTTTGGACTGGGGTAATTGAAGCCAAATCAACATTGGGCAAGTTGAGCCATGATAATTCTTGTGGGATGTATAATAAAAAAATATTCAAAAAAAGGTAAAAAGCCATTGATATGCAGGCAGAAAGGAGCAAATTCACATGACAGTTCTTTTACTTTTAGGAAATGTTAGTATTCATAGAGAATTAGCAAGTGAAAAGACTTTAAGTAAAAAATTTACATCCTGGTTCTTCCCGCAAACATTTTGTACATAGTTTTTGTGGCTCAACTTACCCCAGACGGTGGCACAACATACCCACTGATGGGGCAAGTTGAGCCATTTGACATCGGTTTTTTTTTCAAAGGTCACAATGACATTCAGCGTGGGGGTAGAAAGTTAGATATACATTGTAGGTGAAAAAGATTTCCCAAGAATCAAATTTAAAGGTAAGGTACTTATTTCTACAATATTACAAGTCATATCAATTCTAACGTGCAAAATGCAAAAAGTGTCACATCTTACCCCGCCTTCCCCTTTATAAGAATGAGATAGCCATCATTATTCAGTATCATATGACCAGAATAACTGATCATTATGCGCATTGTCGTGGACAAATCTAACTAGGATATTTTAACCTGAATATTACCAGCATTATCATGATGGGTAAGCAGAATAGAATAAAGATTACTGAATATGACAATTAAAACGAGTATTGAGTCGTGTAACCGGTATAGCATTTTCGACATGAACAATGCATGTATCATATGTCTATTTTGTTATATTACAAGACTTATAAAACTTAATAGATTCATAAAGTTGTCTTTTTGTCTATTTCGGTGACATAGAGCAAGGTGAAACTACTCCAACATTCTATACATTGGGTACACATCAAAAGTTTTTACTTTGACTTCAGTATATTGGTCTGTGTGTTAAGTCAGATCGGTTCAGTATTTTTTCTCATTTCAAGCAAAAATGATCCAACATGTAGTCTAGTATATCATGAAATTAAACAGGTAGCTACGAACATGCATTGCAGAGCATTAGAATTATAGGTTTGAAGCTAAAATGGATCGATACAAACAGCGATTCAAAACTTTGGTAAATTAGTTATGTTTAGCTGGAAATGAATTTGTTCCACTCGGTGCACGAGCTTGTAATTTTGCTGAATAGAGCAAAAGAAAACTGACTAAAGAGAAAAGAAATAATATCTACGAATAAAGGCACATAATAAAAGCATAATTATGACAGAAAGATATCCTAGTGGACAACCACAATACCAGTCATTGATTTCTAAGTACTGACAACTTGAACCGAAACCATATTCAACACAAAACAATCTGCTTCGAAAACTGCATCGCTGGTAGATACCATGGATCTATAAGTTTGATATAATTATCATTAGTGCTTTGTAAATGCATGAGTAATACTTACACTTTATAAACCTATGTTGAATTAATTCGCTCCTTAATTTGACCAGCTCAGCTACATGTATGGTTCTCGCTTCGATTTTGAGCCCAGATTCTACACCCCTCGGGTTTGTTCCGTAGTTGAGCAAGAAAATGTTACGCGCACTGTGAATACTGATTAAAATACCACTATTCAATGATAACGCGAGCATGCGCACGTATGCAAGAGCTTAGGGGGGGGGGGCGTGGTGCTCATGCAATGAATAAATGGTTTCCATTTTGGTTCGGAAAGCGAAACTCGGTTTATGTTATTTTTTTTTTTTGGGGGGGGGGGGCTCTAAACTTCGGTAAATGGTGTATATTGTCATTATAGCATACCGGTTTGTCTCTACTGCATGTGTGCAATATTTGTTCATAAGAAATTCCGTATACCTTTCATGAAGTATTTACGGGGTATTTACGCCATTGAAATTTTATGAGAGCCCTATACTTCATTTATCTACATGATCTAGGGGTGCATCGACGAGCATGCATGGGACAATATTAACTTTAATCTTTCAATCTGTTTCAAAATTTCTTTCAATATTGATTTACGCAGACCGTTTTCGGCTTGATTTTTTTTATTTTTGTTTAAAATAATTTCGAATCTTTTGGGATGTCTAGTTATAATAATCATATCCCCTCCCTCGTTTAATTGCACTTTGTGACATTATCAGATAGTTTTTTTTATTTTCTCTCTCTTACTAAAGTATTCGTCTTGTTTCATGACGAAATCATAATCCTCAGGGGTTTTCCTACGTCACCTTATTATTTACCAAATTACATCACAAAAATGAACTTTGGTATTGAGCACCAAACAGGCCTATAGGCTTGACTAGTTTGTGTACGCAGAGTGGGAGTATTATTGTTCTACATAATACTGCTACATGGTATTGAATAAATTATATTCCATTCAAATTGTTTAAACCGATGGAGTTTATTATAGCGGATATATTCAACCATACACTGTTAAATATAAATTAAAAAACGCTGTTTACTATATGTGAATCACACAATATAGTTGTTTAAAGGTCAAGTCCACCTCAGTAAAATGTTGATTTGAAACAATAATATAATATAAAGAAAAATCAGACAAGCACAATGCTGAAGATTTCATCAAAATCGGATGTAAAATAAGAAAGTTATGACATTTCAAAGTTTCGCTTATTTTAAACAAAATAGTTATATGAACGAGCCAGTTACATCCAAATGAGAGAGTTGATGATGTCACTCCCTCACTATTTCTTTTGTTTTTTATTGTTTGAATTATACGATATTTCAATTTTTACGAATTTGACGATTGGGACCTCCTTGCCTGAAGCACAAAATGTTAAAATAATGGAATTCCACGTGTTCAGGGAGGAATGAAACTTCATTTCACATGGCAAGGACGAGAAAATCAAAATATTTCATATTTCAAACAATTAAAAACAAAAGAAATAGTGAGTGAATGACATCATCGACTCTCTCATTTGGATGTAGCTGGCTCGTTCATATAACTGTTTTTGTGAAATTAAGCGAAACTTTAAAATGCCATAACTTTCTTATTTTACATCCGATTTTGATGAAATTTTCAGTGTTATGCTTGTTGCATTTTTCTCTTTTTATTCAAATCAAGTTTTTGTTGGGATGGACTTGTCCTTTCAATAGTGTAAACAAACAACCATGCTTAAATTATTGATAATCAAATATTTGAATTTAGACTTTATTGTTCCAGTAACACTTGTTTAATAAAAACTACTGTGTTATTCACATAGTAAACAGCATTGTTTAAATTATTCTTAATATTTTTTATTACTCCTTCATCCCTTTAATTTTTCGCGTATGCTACACTGAAATGGGAATGAGCAACTTAATTCTTGTTTGACAAAAAAAGGATTCTTGAAATTTCTTCGTTTGTCAAAAAAGTGTATTGAACGAACAATAATTCTATCTGTACAATGAACTTATGAATTCACACATGCCCATTCATGAACGCGTTCTCCATCTCCTGTATATTTAATGTACAAGATAGATCTTCTTATTCTGTCCGGTATTTCTAGAACCCCATATAGGCCTAAATGGTAAGATATGACCCTTTTATATTTGCAAAAAAATTCAGGTACAATGCATAACGGTTAAATGAGCCTGTTAAAAAGATCCTTTCCTGATATTTTTTTCCGGTTTATTGAACAGTTTTCTTTAGGCAAAATCGTTTTAGAATAAATTGTGTCCTAGTGTTGACTCAGCCCATCCTCCTCTTTCAACAGAAAGAAATGTAGCCATTTGTCAGAACCCCCCCCCCCTTTATTTATTTATAGAAATGTTTGCCCCTCTTGGCGATGTTTTCCAGGTACGTACACCACACGTTTAAGGGGGTCCTCCTTGAACAACTAGTTGATGTGAATAAAAGGAGAAAAAAAATCAAACGACCATAACGCTGAATATTTTCTCAAAATCGGAAGAGAAAAAAAAGGTTATATGCTTTGAACTTTTTCTTGATAAAAAAATTATGCACATTTGGTCTGCATACAAATGAGGTAATCGATGACGTCACCCATTTTTTATTCCTTATGTTTATGAAATTATTGAAATAGGAAATATATAAATTTTCCTCTTTGTAATAAACAAATAATATCCAAGTCCTTTGGAAGCGCATAGAAACATTATTCATAATTGTGATATGCACTATACAAGAACTGTTTATTATTATTATTATATTATGATAAATTGATTTATCCCTAAACGTGTTAAATTGCTTCTTGTAACATGGTGATTAATGAAGTCTATTTGTCAGATTTTCGAAAAAAAATTGATTGTGGAATTAAAAAAATGAATAAACTAACTAAAAAGAAATAGTGGCATCATATAACTTTTTTATCTTACATCCGAATTTGATGAAATTTTCAGCGTCATGTTTATTTCACTTTTCTCTTGTACTATGCACTCCTTTCTTTTCTCTCTCTCTCTCTCTCTCTCTACTTCTGCCATACTATCTCTATCTTACCTCTCTCTATCTTCCTGCTCTTTCTATTTCTGTGCAACTTTTATTGTAAATTAAGCATACCCAGTATTTTAACTTAATTAATTTTTTTGCATTTTTATTGTTGTTTGATGTTTTTAATGTATGACAGGACCGTGTTGAAAGATAGTGTATATTATCTGAATATGTTATCCTGTATAAAGATGTTTTAATAAATAAATAAATGAATAAATAAATAAATAAATAAATGAATTTAAATCAACTTTTGATTTGAGTGCATGGGCTTACCCTTTAAAAATCAGACTTTCCCAGGATGATGAGCCTTACATTTCATTCAAGTGATACGGGGAAAGTCACTGCATATTCATGGTAATGACTTATTTCAGTGCCATTCTCTTCCTTTCTATATACTTCCTTTGTTTCAGTTTTGATTCTGTTCGGGATACACCAGGGAGGTAGAGACAGCCTCCCTGCAATGCCCTGGACAGGCTGGATAGACCGATTAAGGACGCACACCACTGATATAGGATACGGCAATTTCGAGAATCCCCTTTAGACCCGTATATGACGTAATGGTTGGGAACAAAAATTATTCATATAAAATCAACGGTGCATATCTGAACAATTTTTTTCATATGGGCACAGTGAGGGATTATTACTGGATCTATTCAGTCCCATGAGAGAGCAGTAATTTGTCAATGCTGGATTTTATGGGAACTTATTATTAGTTGACCAAGAAAACCCTGTGAGCACTGTGACTGCATCCAACCAAGTTTGCATGTAGTCTTGGTTTGAGCCCCTGCATTATATAGCGCGTAAAAATGCTAAAAAACACCTTTTCATATCTTTAGCGTTTGAAGGATATTGGATGAACTACAAAACGATAAAGGTGTGGATGATGTCATTATTAAGACTTGTTTTTGGCGATTTTTTTTCAAATCTCATTTTAACACTGACTGATTAACCTAGCCGTAAAACATGAGTATATGGGGAAATAGTTAGTGGTGTGTGCCCCGAAAGCCCAATATATGGCGGTATACAGGGACGCTTTAACTATAGATGCAGGTAGGCAATCCCTCTCACTATTATTATCATGTAAATAGCAAAGAAATAAGAAAAGCGAACAAGACAATTTAGTAAAGGAAGAAGGAGAAGGAGGAGAAACAAGAGGAATAATAATGACAACAATAGCTATTTTGTATATAGCGCTTTTACCATAATGACCCAAAGCGCTTTGCAGCATATTATTACCCCGGTCATCGGATCCTGACATGCCCGCACACAATGTATGCACTTTCTCCACTCCCTGGGGAGCATTCCAACAAGAGTTACAAGACTCAATTGCTAGGCATACTACATAGGCTTTCACATCCTACCGGGTACCCATTTAACACCTGGGTCGAGAGTGGCAAAGTGTGGATTAACGCCTTGCCAAAGGATGCCATACCGCGGTGGGATTCGAACACACGACCCTCTGTTTTCAAGATGAGAGTCAGAACCACTACACCACGGCTCTTCCACAAATAATTGTGATAATAAAGAAGAAGAAGGAGGAGGAGGATAAGATGGAGAAGAAAAAAGACGGAATAAAAGAAAAGACAAGATAAAGGGAAGGCCAGGGGCAAAAAGAAAACAAAAATTCGGAATAACGTAATAGTTCTGGTAGTTCCGATGGTTGATCACAACATCAAAAATATACTACATAATACTATGGTCTAGTTTAAAGAGCACCCTCTTTAGTTTCATTGCTTCGCAGTCTAATGTTTTGCACAATCAAGAATAATAAAAACGAGGATCTAAGGGTACCTAAACACGTTTATTTCAATAGCATTTCCATCTTTCACTAAGAAAATATTTCTTTTATTGTAGGCCACATTTTCAAATGTCTTATTTTTTTTCATCTGTTCATCAGATATTTCTCTCAAAACAATTTTCCATATGAGTTTGATTATGGAAATAGGTGTTTAAGTGTTCATGAATAGGCCTACAGAAAATAAATTATGTGATATTATTTTCTAGTGATTGTGACTTATCACAAAAAGGCATCGTGAAATTTAGCAATTAACACGCTACAAATTATATAGATGTATATGATTTTTAGAACTTCGGGATAAGAATCCAAATTCAATTCATGTAGATTAAGAGTTGATGTGACTTTGATACGAGCATTTCAGATTAAACAAGGAAACTCTGTCAGAAGTGTTCACTGAGTTTAAAATCGTTGTGAAACCTTTCAAATAAACATTATGCTGATTTTGCACATTTCATTAGAGAATAAACTTTTGAAAAATTAATACCCCCAAAATCAGCTTCACATTCCAGTATGAATGAATTTAATGAATTCAGTTTGGAAGACGAGGTAACGTCAAACATCTCTAGGAAAAAAAACTATTGTTTCCGTCACGAACATGAACAATACTAAATGTACACCTATATAGACTTGCTACATCATCAAATTATTTTCAGCCAAGCTGAACAACATAACATATTATTGGTCTTCTTTCCAAAGGGAAGCATATGACAGTAAAATTAATGTGAAATGAAGCCACAAAGCAGAAAAAATGACAACTCGCAAGCGAAATGTCGTGTGTTTTGTCCAACGTGCTATAAAATACGTATTGGATGCATGTAAAAATATAAAAAAACATGGGCGATGATGCCGCCCCCCCCCGAATTTCGAATTTTGTAGCGGTTTATATATGGATGAGGGTCATCTCCCTCCACCCCATTGAGATACAAAATCACCAAATATTTGCTACCATTGCTTTTTATAGTTGAAGTAAACATAAATTTGAATTAAGTCCAAAACAACATTTAATAGAGGAATATTCCAGCAGGAGCAGGGCCAAAATAAAGTGTGAAATGTGGGGATGATATTTTTTTTTCTTTTAAGCATAATTATCTTTAGTTCAGGTACCCCCCCCCCAAAAAAAAGTCCATGTCACAGTTCCAATACAATTATTAATGCATGCGCCCTCAAACGGTTATTGTGTGAAAGATATAAACTACAAATTAGTTTTATGAGATAAATTTTCCGATTTTGACGTACAAAATTTATTCCATCTAGTGCCTAATTTAAATAAAATATGGGTATTTACATGTATATAAAACCCTTCTCAAGCATGGAATTGGCTGAACAATTGAGGATTGTCAATAGCTTTCTAATATCAAATAACTTAATCTGTAAAATAAGTGCTCAAATTGCTTTTTAAATAAAATATAAAAACATTACTGAGAGAGATGCTAAATCCAAACTCTAAAAGCTGAAAGGAAAAAATGACGGATGGAAGAAAAATGACAAATTTAAATTCAAACGGCTTAAAACACATTCAGTGACCGGTGCTCTTTTTGCAATAATTTAATATTATTATGATACTCGAGTCTATAAGTAACATTACCGCCCCTTTATCAAGAAAGACGGGCTTTATTTTACTGCAAATATTGATCAGCGATTGTCACTTTTAATCATTGACAGATCGATGTTCATTTAATTGATTTTCAAATTTCATTAACCATTGGTCTTCATAGAATGACAGCTCATAATTGTAACTCTTTCACGTGTGTCATGACCTCCGGGTGAAGAGAAAATGTTTCATCATGTTGCTATTTAAACTATTTCAGTTATTTTTTTGTTGTTGTGGTGATATCATAGAATTGCGTTATATTGTTTTACGGGTTTTGAAAATTCTTGAGGAGGAGAGGACAGAGGAAGGGAGGACCGAGGGAGAATTTTGCATTTTTTCTATCTGTCTATACTCCTTCTCTCACCAGACCCACTACCCCTCCCCATGCTTCTCCTCTTTCAACATTGTATGCCGTAGCCTATAATATATTCTAACGAATGAGGTAGTTTTCATAATTTTACGTCATAAATTCAGCAACGATTATGAAACGTACTTTCATAGTAATTCATATCATGTTGTCTGGTGCATGAGAAATGTGTCGTCATCATCATCGTCATCATCATCATCATGATTCATCATCATCATCAATTCATCATTATTATCATCACCATCACAATCATCATGACCACCAGGCCTATTATCATCATCATCATTATCTTCTTCTTATTATTATTATGGTACAAATCTGGCTGGTGTGAAGTGCACTGTCTTATTGTTTTAATGTCAAACTGTCAGTCTTTATCATATAATGTCGGCCACAATTATCACGGGATAAGATCTTGAAGGATAAGACCATGGTGAAAATACTATACGATCAGATAATAAAGTAATATTAGAACAACAAAACAATGACAATTTCATCAAAACTTTCAAGGAATAAAAGTTATGACATTTTTACATTTTGCATTATTTTGGTGAAACAGTAATTCTACGCATCAATATCCAATGACAACATTAAATAACTTACTTTGTTCGCAAAATGGTTGCGAAATTTAAAATACAATAACTTCGTTATTTCTTCAATCACCACCGACATACATTAAACATAACAAATACAGAAATGCCTTGCAAAATACAATTTGTAATATAAAAAAAATTATCAAATCGGACAAGGAGTAAAGGTTGACATCTTTATATTTTGCATTAGTTTGGTAATTTAATAACAGTAATCATGGTAATGCGTGTTTTCATAAAAAATAAAGTGCAATGAGCGATCTTGCATTAATATAAAATCATATTTATTTAATTTTTCCTCCAAGAATGTAAAAAATAGGATTAGCTGCTAATTGAATGCCAAAAGATAATTGTTCATGTAGCTATTTTTGTAACAAGAGAGATAATGCTGTTATAAAATGATTATATGATTTAATGTAATAGAGTATGGAAATATAAGTTGAGGACTTGACATCATCAACCCACCTACTGCATTCATAACCACACTGAATAACTTAAAGGCCCATTCTGAAGTCGGGTTTAATTTAAACTCTGGTTCGAAGTTGTGGTTCAAGTATGGATAGCCAATAGTGGCATAAATCTCTAGTAGAATTTCAATGTATGAGCTCATTTTTTATCAAATCATTCTTCACTGTTTCGGAAGGATAAATATGATAGCTTTCTTCACCATTCACGAGTTAGAAAAGAACAAAGTAAATACGCGACATTACAATGCAAGGAAAATTTTGACATTTTTTGACTCTCCATAATTTTAGCACAGAGTTAGACCATGGTGTCAGTTACTAATACTTGCTAAAGTTTAAAATAAAAACCAATAACTTCGTTATTTTTTTTCTCACTTTAATGACGTTTTCAGCGTTCGCCTTTTTATTGAGATATCATTTTTAAGCAGCATGGAGTAGGGGCCTACCCCTTCAGTCACCATCGACATACATTAAACATATAGTGTTAAATTATATATGAATTTACATTACATGAATATCTATAAATTACATCCAATCATATAAATACATGCTTAAATAGCATGAATAAGTTGCAATAAATGCATTTTAATTCATATTGAAGCATAATGATTATAATGGTTATCCGAGTATGCTTTAAACCATGTATTTCTTTGTATATATGTAGGCTTATAGGTAATAAAATTCCTATAAAGTTAGTTTAAACTTTTCCAATCTGACTAGTCTAAAAATCTACAGCGTTGAACATAATAAAGGAATTTTCAACCCTTTGTTTGAATACTGAATAATATAATTGCAATATTCTTGAAATATATATTACTGCATGTGATTATATCATTTTCGTTGTCCTTTTCACGCACCAACATTGCAGAATGTCATATTGCAAAATCCAATCTTGATTACAAAGATAATAGATAGTTCACTAATCCAAATATCTAATGGCGCAAATATTATCTGGGGCTCGATCCCTAAACCTGCGAAACCTTGGACATCCTTCGAAGCTCTATTTGGAACCCGACGTCGAGATGGTCATCGAGATGACATTCTGTGTCAGAGTGAATTGGCAGAGATACGGACTCTCTCCTTTGCCCTTCTATCAATGTGAGACTGACATAGTTGGTCGTATGTCCTACCCTAAAAGAAAAACAAACAGAAAAGATTCTTTGAATAGGACTATAAAGTTGAGGTTCTAGTTCTAAAATAACACGAAACAACAATATTTTTCTCTTCTGTTTAACACAAAAATATCGCAAAATTCTTTTTCGATGAAAATGAGGTGAATGTTTGCTTGACATAATGTATTAGAAATAAATGTAACATTGGAAAAATAGAAATCCACATAAAGCAATGTTTGTAAAATAACGTGATTGAGAAAATTGGTGAGACAAACAACAAATTGACTATTAGGTACGGAGCTTTGGCCCGAAAAAACGGGCAAAAACATCGACCTAAATAAATTGAATTCGCATATCTAGTATGCAAAAGAATAGTATATGCCAAACATTCAAGAAAATTCCATGATGAAAATAATTTTTACAAATCTCTCTTTTTTATCCTACACCAGTTAATAGGGCAGAAGCCTTAAATCATCTATTTCTCCAGCTTCACTTTGAAATATTTCCCACAAACATTAATGATGCGTCATGAAAATTATTAGTTTTGTTACAATCTATTAAATGCCAAATAATAATAATAAAAAAAACAGGTAAAGCGTATCGTATAGTTCATTCACCGGACGGGTGCAAATGTTTATTTCTTTTTCTATGTAAAATATTTCTTATGTGCACCGCAATACACAGCAAAAACTGTGGTGTTAACCGGTGTACATAGAGGACCACACCAGTTATTTTACACCGGTGTTAAATTGGTGGTGTTAGTTTCACACCTATTATTACAACACCTTTTGTTGTTACATTTACACTCTTTGGTGTTACTTTTAATCTCTAGGGTGTAATTTTAACACCTCAGGGTGTGGTCCTCTATTAACACCAATTGGTGTCAGTTTTAACACCGCAGTTTTTACAGTGCACAAGTTTTTCATAGATGTAGGTACCCGTATCTAATTTTCCCAGTTTCAACTTAATCATTTTTCCATTCTCTTTTCGTGGAAGTGAAAACCCTTTCGTTTCCTTGTGACGTAGATGCAAATGTACTATATTAATCACTGAAATTAAACAGGCATATAATGAACAAGGTTTATGAATGATATCAAGTAGCTAGTAAAGCTTGTAACAGCCTCGACAATCCTACAAAGATTTCAATGTCCTGTTGATAATTGTTTTGGTTTTGATAGGCCAAAGGCATGAAAAGACAATTTTTTAATACATGTATATCAAATACATGAATAAGGATCTGCATATACCAATTGTTTTATAGAGTCCGGGTATAGAGTAGACATTAGGAAATCGAATATTTCATCCCCATTTAACAAGTACTTTTTTTTCTCTCCATTTTTTGTTTTGTTTGGTGGTCATTTATTTATATAGGGTGGGGCAATTACTTCTAAGTAGTTGACCTTCACTTTCACTTGGTTCAATGTCCCTCGCTATATCTCATTACCTTTGTCAAGGTCTATGCTTGAAATACTAACTTGAACTTTTTTGTTGGCAGAAATTATAAGTAGACCTCCCCCCCCCCATCCGATCAACCATGGACCTGCCGCCCCTGCGTATCCTGACACACAGATTAAAGATAGTCGTGCTTTTCTTACCTTGTGGAGATGTCACTCTCCTCTTCATCCGAGACTTCTTTAAGTTCCATATCTTGTGTTTCATCTGCCTGCAGATGTGGTGCAGTCTCTGACTCAGTGTGTCCCTTCTCACTATCCTCCATATTCTTCATGTTCTTCACCACTTGGTATTGACAACCTTTCAGTTCTTCCCCTTCAATGGACAACACCTTGACAGGAGCTTCTCCTAGATGGTAGACGCAGTAGTTCCGAAGACACAGGTAACAAGCAATTGCCACAAAGACCGTCAGTAACCCCAATATGAGCATCCACTGGTGGTTGTTGCCCGACGATGACGGCGATGACGATGAACGTGGTCTGGTGAGCATGACCGTGCCGGCGACAACCAGTGCGATCCCGACGATGCTGAAGAAGATAGATACGACGAAGCAACTCCTGAGGCAAGGCCCTTGAAGAATTTCTCGCTTCATTTTGTCACTTTTGGGCAAGATTGGGGGACGTGAGAGACAATGAGGAGGCTTCTTCTGTGCTTTTCTGATGATAGGTGATTTGGACACCTTGCTCTTGGCCTTTGTTCGATTCAAGTATACCTGTGTGTCGGCATGCCCAAGGATGATGCCAATTGCTTTGTCATCATCAAGTATTCGAGGTTCGTACATTGTTTTGATAAAGAGATTTTTAAGATTTATCTTAAGAATGATCCATTCTGGCTAAGTCATCAGAACGACACGTTCTGAAAAGTGGGACTCAATAACCGGCTTGGCGGGAAACTTCGCTTTTTCCAATGTCGTGTGTATATATTTTTAAAGTGATTGTTGCAAGAAAAACAAATGTTTCAGTTGATGTTTATTTGGTGCGAAGGCGCATCCCACGCAACCCAAACATTTTCTTTCTTTCTTGCAATATCTATTTCAATCAAGTTTCTTCCAGGGTTTTCCCAAATCAGACAGTATAAAATCAAGGTGAGTTTGTCGTCCAGGCTCATGAGAAAAAGAAAAATATAACAGATTCTTTTTGCCAAAGTCAAACGGTCCTCGCAGACGACGAAACAAAAATCAATGAAGCCTTGTAAGTTGTGAAGTGCTTGAATATTTGCGTACAGTTTACTCTTATTATTTTGGAGAGTTATTTTGAAAATGCCGTCATATTATGAATGCATCTGATAATGAAACATTATTGAAGTTTATCAGAAACTATATACGCGTTGATGGTTGATGACACGTATTCATGCACACCATAATGGAGAAAGAATTGACAATAAATGTCCTGTATTTCTGCTCACGTCACATGTTTCGAGGAAAAAAAATCATAAGAAACCTCCATAATGCAAATAAAATGGGCTAAATAGTTCTTGAGACGAGGCCTCCAAAGCATTTCCGAAATGTTTGAAGCATTTTACCGCCCTTGGATTCGTTATTTGAGGGGCGCTTCTTCTTCATATTTTTTGGCTGCACTTTGGTCGTTGGTTGATGTTTTTTGTTCTTCTTTGGTCGATTTAAGTATTCTTGAGTATCGGCATGCCCAAGAATGATGCCAATCACGGTATCATCATCGAGTTCTCGAGATTCGTACATTGTTACAGGACCGGGGATTTTCCAATTTGGGGCTGAAGAGGTAAATGAGCCTCGGCACAACTTGGCGGGAAACCTCGTCTTTTCCTATAAAATCGTCTGCTTTAGATAAAAGATGGCAGGAGAAGATTATTTAGCGAGAGGATGTATCCCATGCAAATTATTATCTGAATGAAGCTGTCCCAGGGTTCTCAAAATGTCAAAAATCAGACAGCACAGGAGGATTTCTGGTCTATGAAAAAATTAGAGAAGTCG
The DNA here is from genome assembly GCF_018143015.1 of Lytechinus variegatus. Taxonomy (NCBI): domain Eukaryota; kingdom Metazoa; phylum Echinodermata; class Echinoidea; order Temnopleuroida; family Toxopneustidae; genus Lytechinus; species Lytechinus variegatus. The sequence continues at coordinate 15,287,860 of NC_054743.1, read as the reverse complement.
TGATCAAAGTCAAACGACTCGAACGACACAACGAAAACATATGAAGCCTTGGAAGTTGTGAAGTCTTTATATATTGAGAATATTCTGTGCAACCACTATCTGAGAGAAATTAACCATGTATCGCTATCTTCTCAGAATTCATGTGGCGAAGTCTTCCGTACACGGCCCATCAATGTTATGATAATATCGCAATTATGAGAATACACGCTTCGTTTCCTCTAGTGAGAATTCCTTTTTGTGTAATAGTTTGATCATATTCATCGACACCACGGTTGAATACCTTGTATTCTTGCTCACGTCAAAGATTTTCAAACAAGTTATTTCCCATTCCTGGATTAAATGGGTTTAGCATTTAGGGGACAATCACTGCATCGAAGCTTATACATTCCCCACACGAAGATAATTCTGGGTACTCGTTGTTTTAAGCTTTTTATCTGACGTCAAGTTTATCATAAATTATTATATCACGAACCAAACGTGTCGTAGTAGTACAGATGACAGTGATTATTTGTGATAATAATGATGTTTTCTATCATGTCTAAATAAAGTAAAACACCGGTTCTCGTCATAGACGGGTGCTCATGGCGCAAGGCTCCAATGATATTTGTATTTCATTTCAATGATGTAGCTGTTTGTGTTGATTATTTAAAAAAAGGTTTTATTGTGCCCTGGCATAAGGGTAACTGGATAACTTCTCTGTACAAAAGCGGGTGCAGCACAAGAAACTTACTAAACCAAAATATGACCCAAAATCATCTTCAAATGATGCGGAATAGGCCTAAATAAAAAATGCGTAACATATTGGGTGCACAGACAAGAATTATTGAGAGTGAGAAAAGTACTTTCGGCAAAATTGTGAATTTAAGTGGATAGTGGTCTGTTTTGACATTTTTTTCTTGAAACACGTTCATTTTTATATAGCATTTATATGAGACGCCGAGTTTCCGTTAATTGCATATCATTACCCCGGCTGTATGGCTCCAGCTGCATGCTATAAGGCTCTTGGTGCATTCGGGGGGGGGGGGCAGTCAAATGTATTGCTGTACACATGCGTGACCAAATTATTTCCAAACACCCCCTAAACAAGTTTTTATATGTGTGCAAAATAATCCCTTAAACAATTTTTTTTTTCGCGGGCTTCATGTATATATACACATTTTTGTCCCTAAACCAGTTGTCGCCAGAATATGACCCCTAAACACATGAAACAAGTTTTGTACAATCGGGAAGAACCCGAACACTTTTCAAAAACGAGGATGAAAAAGCCCCGGGAAAAAAACAAACACAATAATTGGCTAATCTTTAAAAAAAAAGCTTTGGAAAAAATACCCTAAATACGTTTGACCCCGCGATTGACCATTGACCAGTCTTTCAAAACCATTTTTTTTAATAAAAAAGAAATTTGTATTTTCAATACCCTTAATGAGTGAGCGCGCGGCCCGCGTCCAAAACGGGAATAGCACCCCTTTAAACAATTTTTTTTGGGGGGGGGGTGGGTCACGCATTTGTACAGCAATATACTTTGACTGCCCCCTCCCCCCTCAGTGTGTGCATTCATGGAATTAATCCTGCTGGGTACCCAATCACCTCATCTGGGTTGCATGCAGCACAATGTGGGTAAATTTCTTGCTGAAGGAAAACACTTGACATGCAGCTTTCAAATATTTCATAGATTAAATTCTGAAAATGGGGTGCAGAGAATAGGGTTAGCTTTTTAATTGATTCCTCAATGAGGGACTTCCTGCACATTGGACATTCTTTCTATAATAAGAGTTATTTTGTTCTGTAATCCTAACTTCCAAAGCATGTGATATAGGCACTGGCGGATCCAGGGAGGGGGCACAGGCGGCCCGTGCCCCCCCCCCCCCTTTGAGAAGCAAAATTAAAATTTGTCATGTAAAAATGCCATTAGAACAGAAGTGTGCCCCCTCTTTTGAAATTGAAGACCTTTTTGGGGGGCTTGTCAATTTTTTTCGGGTACGAAATATCCTTAATTTGTGGTTGAAAACATCTTTTTTGTCAAAAATGTTCCTCCGAAAATGTTGCCCCCCCCCCTCCTGGATCAGCCCCTAGATATAGGTTCAAGGGGGTTTTCTCTGAGAATCTGATACAAGTTAAGTTTTAATGGTATTTGAATGATTGACTGAGGGGCATGTCCCGCGTGGGGGGGTGCTGCGTATGTTATTCTCCACAGGCAGCACCACCTTGAAATATAACCAAAATGAACTACATTTTGTAGTTCAAACCTTTTTTTTGGGAGGGGGGCTTGTCAAATTTCTCGTGAACAAAATGACCGTCATATTACAGTGAAAACCCTTTTTGTATGATTGTCAAATTTAAACCAGCACCACCTGTTAAAAAATCTTTCCCATGAGTCCAGGACCCTGCAGGGGGTGATATGCAGAATTTAGGATAGTCACGATACAAAACACTTCGAGGTCCGAATGGTTAGAGTTCGACCTCCCTTTTATGCTGTCCCTATATTTTTACGTGAACACTGAAAAGTGATCATCGGGCAGAGCTATGCATGTGCCTGCTCGCATAATTTCTGACGTAATTCAAAACTTCAACAAGAGATTATGATTTTAATAGATCATGATGATTAGAAAATATTTTCAATAGCGGGTTCATCAATTGGTGTGTTCCATAAGAATAATAAATGCAAAGTTAGTTCGTTTTCTGAGAAAATTGATTTTTAGATTTTAGTTCTTCCCTTTTTTTTGGGGGGGGGGCGGGTGATGTTCCCTTATTACGCCAGTGTAATCCCACCCATAAATGATAAATGAATAAATAAACAAATAGATGAATAAATAGATAAATTGATTTTAAAAAGAAGAGTTAAAAAATAAGCCACGGCATTGCTTTGTTTTATATCAAGCTCATTGATCATGTTCATCTGTCGCCCACTCTCGACGGCCAGAACACAGTTTCATGTACATGTTTGTTCCGTTTCTTCGGCACAACTGGCCTCATATTCATAAAGGACCGCGGACCCGGGGTTTAGGCCCGGGGTTTGGGGAACTTTCAGTCACCAACTTTTTCAATAAACATGTAAAAAGGTAACTTTGTCATATTGTTATTTTTTTCCACGGTAAGCCCCCATTCCGCTTTCAAAACTGTTCCACAGCACCTGGCCTAAAGGCTTTGTCCTATCATGCTATAGAGAAATTGAAGAAAGGTAGAATAGAAGAAGAGAGGAATAAAAAAATGAGTTCTTTCTTATATTATTTTATACCCCAATAATTACGTATAGGGCCTGGGAAATTCACCCTGCTAAAATTATTTTGATATCAATAGAAGCAGAAAAATTATTGAAAAGTATTTCGGGAGCCGGGATTATTAAAATCCATCCAAGAGTAAAGGAGCCTTCTTTTAATAATTGTCTTTGCGATATTCCGTAAAATGCAGTTTTCTTAACAAGAAATGGGTGTCCCATATTATACCCCAAATTAAGGGTTTCAAAATCAAAGTTACACCATGGAGCTATAAAACACTCCATGGCAGTAGCATACCTAGGATTTTCCAAGGGGGGGGGGCAAATTCGTCTTCCAAAAAATTGACAAGGTCTGCAAGTAAAGGACTTTTCGAACCAGAATTAAAAAAAATTGACAAGCAAAAAAGAAGCAAAAAGGGTCTTCAAGTTCAAATGAGGGGGCTACTTGTGGCTCGTTAGGGATCAGTTGAAACCATAGAGATATATACTTAATAACTAATTAGTATACATCTCTATGGTTGTAACTCGTCAGGCCGGGGAGGGATACGTCCTTATAGCATGAGTTGTGACTCGTCAGGGGGGCAGTCTTGTGCTCCATGGTTACACAAATTTAGGACGGTGGCAATGAATACTTCAGTATCATCGCCTAGGGGGCCTATATAGCTTGAAAAAAAAAGTTAAAAAGTTACAAGGAATCTTTCCCGATTATGCGAAAATTTCACATTCACCGGTCTCTCCTATAGGCCTATAGGCTATATGTATAAACTTCTCCCGGACGGGGTTTTCAGGAGAAAAGCGACCGTTCCCTATTGGATGTTGTACGTATATGAGGTAATATAAAGAAAGAGGGGGAAGAGGGAAAGAAGAAGAAATAAGATGTGTAAAATGAAAAGCATATAGGATCGACGTCGACTATCTTCAATCTTATCTTCTATTTTCTTTTTTTCGGTCTTATTGTTGCTCATCTGGAGAAAACTGAGCCCCCCCCCTCTGTGACGCCACCCATGTTGACATTGAATAAGAAGTAGGCCTATATCAACACCCAACATGCCCTGTATTGACAAGTAATCGAAAGTCAAACAGTTCCCGACAGCAAATCGCTTCTGGTTAGTTATGTTCCCACCTTTTTTTTTTGTATTAGAGTGACTCTATTTGTACAAATTATTAATTTTGTTTGATTGTAATCCTTTATGTTTGTATTTGAAATCAATTATCAATAAAATAAACTTGAAGAAACAATGCCCCCGACAACGCCCCCAAGTCACATCCCGGCACTCGGGCCACACGCGCGGCGGCGCCCCTAGTGCCCTGCCCTTTGGCCCTGACCCCCCCCCCGCGTTCCTGGCTATGTTGATAAATCGTCTGTATTGGATTCCATAGTTTTTAATTTGTTTGTAATTGTTGCCACGAGACAATAATTCCAAACTAGTCGTACTTCTCGAACCATTTTCATGAGCAAAATCCTGAAATCGATGACCCAGCTGGCGTGACCCTTTCAAGAAGATATGAGGCGATGTTGATAGTCTATCAACTAATTCGAATTTAGCCTGTGATATAGAATTTACATTTTGAATTAAATCTTCAGTTTGTAATCTTTGTAATTAACATTAAAAATTTACTAATATCTCCTTTTTAAATATCATCTCTAAGCTGATAGCTTTTTTCGTGGAAAAAAAAATCAAAAACTCGGTTTGAATTACGTTATGAGACTGAAAATCTAGACTATTTCCCCACTGTTCATCATACACACGTGCAATAAACCGGTCTTTTTCTTTCTCTCGCGAGCTTCAAAGCATTGAGAGTACATTATGCATACATGCACAGAATGCATGTGCAGTTTGCAGGTGAAGCCCGCTGCCTGAGTGAATGGACTGGTAGTGAAACTGAATTCAGTGAAAGAGCTTTTTATTGTCATTTCTCCAGCTGAGACTGCAACATCAATTGGCAAGGATCGAACGCTCGGGATGCCCATGTCTAAGACGGAGCTGTCTTAGCTCGTGTATGTCCAACTTCGCTGAATTTCGACAATTTTCTTGCCATATAACCAGTGAGGATTGCTATCATTTCGCTCCCCGGCCCCATCTTTGTGTGAGAATTGGATGCTGCAAATAGAGGCGTGGCCGTTGGTCTGCATGACATGGTTCCCGCATGACATCGTTCTTGACATTCGAATTCCAAACTAGGTGCATCAACAATGCTTCATTCTCAGGAATTGATATATAGTGAAAAATAAGGTTGCTATAATTCCTTCCTCAGAAGTGTACTGGACTACTGATCATATTCTGAATATTAAGTGATTAATTGGAAAAGAACATGGATGTAAAAAATGCACTGAGCTTGTACCGAGATAAAGGAGCCTCATTTGACACCGATTTCCATGGCCGATGGCTCCGGGAGAATTGGTGGGTATCCCTGCTCATCTCAGCTGTCTATCTCATCCTCGTCTTTGGAGGTCAACGATGGATGGAGAACCGTCCTGCCTACGACCTACGTCGCCCTTTGATGATGTGGTCAGCCGCATTCGCCCTTTTCAGCTTCCTGGGGTTGGTGAATACAGCGCCAGATCTGTTGCGACGGTTGTTCGTTGAGAATGGTTGGCACGATGTGATCTGCAAAGCCAATTTCTACAATGGGAGAATAGGAATGTGGGCATGGTTGTTTCCGATGAGCAAAGTCATTGAATTGGGGGATACGTTCTTCATCGTGGCTCGTAAGCGTAAGCTGATCTTCATCCATTGGTATCACCACGTTTTCACCCTCATCTACTCCTGGTACTCCCATCGTGATTATATCTCCACTGGACGATTCTTTGCAACCCTCAACTTTGGTGTCCACGCCGCTATGTATGCCTACTACGCTGTGAGTGCCGCTAAAGTCACAAAAATACCGCAGCAAGTGAAGGTCGGGATCACCGTTATTCAGCTGTCACAGTTTTTTATATCAATTGCTGTGACGGTACATACCATTATACAGCTTGTCCGAGGGAATGAGTGTGATACCCATGGAGTAAATATAGCTTGGTCTGTCGTACTCTACCTTAGCTTCCTTTACTTCTTTTTGAAGTTCTTTTATGAGGCCTACATCAAGCCAAGTAAAGTGAAGAAACTTAAGGAATAGAGCTCAATTGTATCAAGGACAAACAATTCAATATGAATTAAGCACAAGTTACTACATGTACAACTGTTTTCTGAACATTTACTTGTGACCTTCGTTCTATTGCTATAAATTTGTACATATTTTGAAGGGAGTAAAAGATCAAAAGATGAAAAAACATTGTTTTTGAGGAGATAAAAAATTTTCAATTCTTAAAATCAACCCCCTCCCCGCCCCCCCCCAAAAAGAATCATGCTGGACTATAATTTGGTTTTCAAATACAATATCTTGCAGAAAGCTATAGGGGAAGGGGTGAACCCCACGCCTAAATAAAAAAAAAATCCCTACAGTTTTTCCTGTTGTTCAGAATTATTGATCTTTTTATTTAGTGGGGAGGTGTTGCAACTTAACCCTTTGGTATATTGATTGAAACTAAATATTGTGTTCTTTGTTATGTAAAACACCTCCGCCCATGGGATGTAACTCCCTCTCCCCGTCCCTCGGGCAACTGATAAATTTTTCTGCAGTATTTAAAGTGGTTTCATATTTGTTTTCATTAAAAGCCATATTTATTATGGCTGAATTCAAATATCTTCATATCCTTCTTAAGGTACTTGTCTTCTTGATGAGTGTTTTTTGTATTAGATAGAAAATGACAGCATAAAAAGCTAATTCATTTTCTTTTAGTCTTTACGGTGCTTATATGCAATATTCAAGGTAACAAACAAACAAACCATTGTGCATTTCTCTTTAAAGTGTGTAACTTTAGATTTCCTGTGCATGCATGAAGTGCCTCTGTAAAAGGAGAAATCAAATTTTAGTTTTGACTATGTGTTGCATATAGGCCTATACCCAAAGAACCCAGAAATGTGCTTGGGATGGTCATGTGGAGATACGGCAGAGGCCGGGTACCAGTAAAAATATTTGATTAAATTATTCAGAAGGACTTTGTAAACTTGTTGACGCTGTTGACAGTATTGAATACAAGTCTTGCCAAAGTAGATTAGTAGTTCTTATTAGTATAGAATTCTATAGTGTTGTACATTTTTTTATCAAAGGGGTGGGATAATTGTCAGTGCAATCAATATCTGATCAATGAATTATCAATATTATTTTATGATGGAGATATATTTATTTGACAAACAAGAAGATACTGGTTGGTTTAAGATGGTAAAAGACAGTATGTTTTTCAGAGTCCTACAATTTTTTTTTACCATTGAGGTTAACTGCCTTCCAGAGATACATGTATGCACAATCTGTAACCTTAGTACAAATCGTCATGAATGACATGCAGTCATCTATTGTAAAATTTTGATATAAAATAGACATGTAATTCATTTTATAAGTATATATTTCTCAGAATATATTCATAATAAAAAAAATTGAAAAAATAGACTATGACCCTCATTTACATACTCTGTAATCTGATTGTGTCAGTGTAAATGATATTATTTAGCTTCAACATCTGTTATTACAGTCAATACAGTGTAAATCAATATGCTTGTATGTTGCAAATGAGCAAAGTGTACACTATATACATTTACATAAGGCCATACATAGCAATTAATATTTAGTCACATCAGCCTAACTGTTAGGTGTCACTCTCTAATAAAGATTCATTTTATTTCCTCCTTTTTGGCAATGTTTATATTTTGAGTTCAGGTAAACAAAAAAATCTTGAATTTCTGGACTGGAATGCTTTTTTTTGTGTTGCAAGAATATAGTTCTCAGCTCCCCAAATAGTGCAAACCTGACTGAAAGGTTAGCTTGTCTCAGTGAATGAATTATTTATGAATCATTAATAAATTTTCCTGTTTGCTTTATATTTGTTTCTAGGCTAGTGGAAACATTTGTCTCAACTCTCAAGGTATTGAAATTATTTCATGATATTTTGTATGACGATTTTGTCTACTTGTTTCATTGAGACAATATTTTGTAAGCATTTCATTGGATGATTACCTTGTTTGCATAGTTGGTGAGACCGGGGCAATGGTATTATGTGTAACACAGGGTTATATTGAGTGCCCCCTTTCACACAAATCACTACTTGTGGACATATTTCAGGACAGTATCACTGACCTTGTTTTAATTCTTCTTTGTGATCATTCCAAATGGAAGGAAGCAACCTTCAGGGGAATTTTTTTCTGTATTATCTGTCTAGGATCAACTTTGTTGGTCAAAAGCAATCAGGAAAGCTTTGTAATCATTTCATAATAACACTTGTTGTAATCGTATCTATAAATGACCATAATCTAATCTTGATTTGCCAAGAGCAGTCTATGTAAATATTGTACAGAATACGTACTACACATCGTACAAACAATGTAATTAGTCATCAGACGGATTTTGCCCCTATTCTTTGCTCTGCCTCTTGAAAATCAAACATATACTTGACAAGTTTAATTAAGATTCTCTGTTGAAATGTTCAAAAGTAAACTTCAGGTATTTAAACATGAAAGTTTCCTGTTATGCTTTGATACCCTCTGGGAGGATCTGTGATGAAATATAACTTGAGTATAGGTAGGTTTAGGGAATGAATTGTATTCTATTTCTATGTATGTAGCTGTCAGAATTCCTACCACGATACCACCCGTGCCCAGAAATACTGGTACAATTATACATGAATAGATGAGTGTTGTTGCCGGCCTCAGAGAGACCTCTGAAGATTTATTTCATGCTCTCGTGCGTGATTGCATAGTCTGTAACATTGAAATAATCTATTCAATAACATATACATACAAAGATAAATCTTTGAACACAATTCAGAGCACTGGGACAAATATCTCACAAAAGAATTGTGATAAATCAGTGTAAACCTACATACTAGAAATCTCGGCATGTGATTGATTGGTTGATACTTGATAGTAATTTTGTCATTAAAGTTGTGCATTTGTTGATGGATAACTTTCAAGATACTAAAGAAAAATATGTTTTTAACGAGTGAAGCAAATCTACAAATATCTGGGGAATATGGGAAAACATTGTTTTATTGCATCATTAATTGGTCAGAATTTTACTGACAGGGTTCATCATTGGAATGGAATTCATATATATTTCCCAAGTGGAAAATCCAACTTTAACGAATGAATATGAATATTATATGAATATGAAATATGAATTCACTCAGGAAATTATTTGCATTGGAAACTGATTTACAGGACATTGTTTAATGTACATCCCAACTCTAATCGATCCATACCCCAATGACCAATTACATGTACTTTCTACCTGATAATTTTCCAACCTATTCAGATGTACATGTATGTAGGCCTATGTATTCTGGCTGGTTTATAAGTTGTGAGATTTTTCCTGTTTTGTGATTGGCTGAGAAGATCTGTCTTTTTCTACATGGTAACTGTCAATAATGACAGCCTGTCAGTGTTGACAACTTTCACGTCCATCCCCAGGTATCTCTATAATCTCTAAAGTGTGCATCAATGATTGTTTTCTTTTTTTGTTGAGGAACACACGTGTGACATGCACTGTGTGTTTAAACACAGTATGGTGTGATAACGTATTGTTTTGTTAACCTTATTTTTGTGGATGTTATATCAAGCACTTGTACGGGACTTGGAAAGCTGTGGATTCACATTTTCCACTGACAAGCTATGATAGAAGTGCAACTCTCAGGAATCATTTGATATGCATGGAATTGAAATCATATTTGAGATTTACATTCAGTTCAACGTCCCCCCCCCCCAAATGTACACGTACAGTGACTCGCCCCCAGATATATTGAACCAAACTTTTCTGTGAAAATGCTGATCGTGTCATTTGAAAAGGGCATATTGCATAGTATCTGTTTAATAATACTTTCTTTTTTCTTCTGAGAATGGGGTATTTCTCTATTTTTGCACATTCTTTCTATGTGTGGTAAGCCTCTTGCAAGGTTTCAGATGGGTGTTCTGTTTACAAATTATGCATACATTGTAGAATTTGAACTGAAAATAGACAAGTCTGTGATTTGAACATTGCTTTGGGGTTTATAAACTTTCTCACAATGCCTTGCCTGTAACATGTAAGGTTTGTGATGAATTGTAAATTAAAGAACCATTCTGATTGGTTCCTGGTCGGTAGTTTGAACAAAGTGTGCATAGAACAATGATCTTGATTGGACAGTTGTGGCCAGCTGGCATGTACTTTTATCAAAATGAACTTGGTACCTCTTGCCATGAATTTGAAATAAAACAGTAAATTATCCTCACTGTGATATGATTACAGTGACCTGAACAAAACACAGAAAAGAGGCTGTTGGCACGGTATAAGAATATTATTTTGTTTTTTTTTTGTTTTGTTAATGATGCTGCAGAGTTTAAATTCAATGTGCAATGTATTCATATTGGAGTGGCATTTTTTCTTTACAAAAAATATGTGACTTGATGTGGACATTGATGTACTCAAACTTGAAATCAAGGGTGTAGTCTGGGGGGTGCGCCCTCTCGCTGAGGCAGAGGAGTTCCAACACTGGCAAGCAAAGCAAAATTTGTACCCCTTCTGTTTTCAGCAACTGATTTTCAAAACTTAAGTTCCACCTCCCCAAAATATGCATGCTCCCATACCACTTTAGTTCCACCTTCCCAGGATGTGCACCTCCCTATGCTCAAACCAGCCTACGCCCTTGAAAATTATAAATTTGCTTACATGATAAAAGAATACATGTATGGCATGTTTGCGTACAAAATGTCATCTCTTTGGGTGTTGCAAGAAAATATTTGCAATCAATTGCAATTTTTTGTCACAATTTTACAATTGAGATGTCAGTGTTAGCTGTAGCGATAAGCTTACACTCCTTGTAATAAGCAGATCAGCTATCAGTTACAAATTTGTAATTAAAGTGATTGGTTAACATTGGTTTGACTTTTAAAAAATCTGAGCTAGAAGGTCACACTTGTCACCTGTGTCTGTGATATGTTACAAAAATGAAGCCCAGAAAAAATTGCATTAGAAAATGATTATTTAGTGCTTTAAAAATTGAAATATAAAGTGACCGGAAACATCTTAATTTCATCCCATACACTTATGTGTACTATTTAGGTGTCTATAAGACGCCTATTTACAAAATCGGGGTTTGCCTTGTAGTTTTAGCTTTTTATTCTCAATAATGGTTGTTTTCAGGGTTTATTAGTTCTAATACATGCTCTTTTACACATGTTTCATCTTGGTTTGAGATTTTTTTAAATTGGCTGCTCACAAAGTTAAACAATACCTTTAATTGCAAGATGTAGCATTGATTTGGGATACCAACTACATATAGATTTAGGCCTACTATTGATTTAATTTTTTTTGCAATGCTTCATTTGACATACCGAAATCCTTAAAAATGGGATGAAATTTTTTTGGGAGAACATTATGTGTTGTGATTTCATGTAATTCAATATTGCCAGAGCTTTTTTTGGAGCGAGAAGAAATTTTGCCACAATTTCATGTATTTTTAAACAAAACAATGTAATCGTATGATAATGCATCGGGTACTAATACCTGCCTCATGTTTTAATTGCATTTTCATGCAATACTTCAAGTTAAACATGTACAGTGTTTTTTTGTTATATGTACTCGCCAAATTGAATATTATTTCATTGCATAATAATAATGATGATATTAGATGTTTAACTTTATAAAGTGCATAATATTCAATAGAACCTCTATATGCTTTACATACAAGTAATTCAGTATAGTTACTTAGAATAATAACATAAAAAAGGTTAAAAACAAAATGTTCTTATGTTCAAAGAAGTGTGAAACACCTTTCATAAACATTGTGATTTAACATGCGAACAAGTATGTTTTGTTTTAATAAACAGTTTGTTTAGAGAAAGTTGGTAATACAAGTGATGGTCAAATAAGGGTACAATTCCCAAATTACATAGCCACTCACAGTGAGAAGGGAAATCATGTAATTCATGTAAATTGTGATTATTATACTAATAAAAGGACTGATAAAAGTCAGTGCTTGCAGTAATCATTGTGGTTTATCGTGTGTAATTTTCTGTTTGCAGCATGTGTGAGGTGGAGACACTGAATTGATGACATCCTATGCATCAGGCAGCTGTCTGAAAATTTGATGGTCCATTGCTCCTCATTGGAAATGGGATGGAAGCATGTTTATAAATACATTGAACTTTATTGTTTGAGATTTTATTGTGCCTCAACCTGGCGTCGGTCTGTCACCTCACCCTAGTTTCCCATTGCTCTCTTTGTCATTTTAATGAATTTATGCTGCTTGTACACTATCTCCTGCATTCTCTAGGCTTTGTCCATTTTCTGTCTTTATCACATGCCTCTCTCCCCTCTCTCTTTATCCCTCCCCCTCCTTTTCAAACTGTCTTTTTTCTCTATCTCTCTTTCATGCACAGACACACCCCTACACACAGAGACATTCTCTTATACAAAATATTTATATCCCCCTCCTTTTCAAACTGTCCATTCTTTCTCTATCTCTCTCATGCACAGATACACCCCTACACACAGATAATCTCTAAATGTAAAATATTTATATCCCCCTCCTTTTCAAACTGTCTTTTTCTCTATCTCTCATGCACAGACACACCCTACACAGAGACATTCTCTAATACAAAATATTTATATGTATGTCCTTGTTCTCTTCCCTTTCTACATTTTTCTATTTTACCTCTGTCACTCTCTCCTCTTTTCTCCACACCACCATTTCTAAACTCTCTTTTACTATTCTATACCACAGCCCTTTATCAACATATCCCTCTTCACTTTCTTTTCCTCTCCCCTATCTATCTATCTACATCTATCTATCTATCTACATCTATCTATCTACATCTATCTATCTACATCTATCTATCTACATCTATCTATGTATCTATCTATCTACATCTATCTATCTACATCTATCTATCTACATCTATCTACATCTATCTATCTATCTACATCTATCTATCTACATCTATCTATGTATCTATCTATCTACATCTATCTATCTACATCTATCTACATCTATCTATCTACATCTATCTATCTACATCTATCTATGTATCTATCTATCTACATGTATGCATGTATGTATGTATGTATGTATCTCTCACCCCATTTCTTTTTCTTCTATTCAAGTTATTCAACACGTACCAAGCTATATGCATGGATACAATACAATCCAGTGTGTTATATGTTGAAGCACAGACCGTATTCAAAGCATAAACGAAGTCTGCCATTGTGCATTGATGGAATCAAACACCAAAGAATTACTAATTAGCATCTGTATCTTTTTCACTACAAATTCCTCATCTACCCATCAGCCATATGTTCATGTAGTAGCTAATGGCCTTGCTTGCACTAACGTGCACAGAAAGTTGTGGCAACCCCCCCCCCCCTTCAATATCTCAGACAGATAGTAAATAGAAAAGCCGCAAGGCTAGTTTCACATAAACCTTATTTGGGGTGGTCATGTTCTCATTTTTAATTGCTTAAAGGCAATCCATGTTTTTCTTTCATTCACTCATTGTCTAAAACTTCTGTATACTTATCACTGCTTTAGTGTTCCAAGGCATCATTGCTATTTATACACTAAATTACACTTTGAAGGGAAATTGCTTTCTCTACAGAGGTGATTAGAAATAAATGAAGATAGAGACAAAGTGCATGTGTGAGAGAGCGAGACAGATCTAGAGTGATAAAATTACTTTGAAAATGTTGAACGCTTTAGAGATGAGCCCTGTTTTACTCTCACTTTCACTGTAAGTTCCATCATAATCTCACAAAAAACTAAAAAGAAAAAGAAATGATAGCATATACATGTACTTCTGTTTGTATTCCTTTGTCCATTATTTTCATGAATCTTACTAAGTAAAACCTGAATTTACCACATAGCTTTGGATGTAGTTCAAATCAAAATATACTAGCTAATGATCGTTTGCAATGTAATCAAAGATTTCATTTTGATTTTCTCAGAATTTTGCATATGCAAGCCCTTGAGTTTGTTGAAACTTGCTATATTCTCATGACCAAAAACAATGGCGAAGTTCATTCTGGTTATAAAGTTGTTTTTTTATAAAAGTAGAAAAAACAAGATATTAGTGGAAATGCGTTAAATATCAATCAATGATTAAAATATAGAACTATGGATTTCAGAATTTTGGTTCTGTGATGTCATATGCAAGCAGCCCCCCCCCATTGCTCATATATGAGTTAGATTCAATCAAATACAATTTTTCAGAAAATTGAGAATTCATTTCAGCTTTCATGATAATCATCAGACACATCATTTCATAATGTTTTCTAGAAATAATTCTTTGATGGATTTACCTCAAACCTTCAACCAATATTTTCATTTCTGCTCTTATAAAATGCATTTATACCTTGCTCCCACTGTCATGCTATCTGCTATGAATAATACAAATGGCTTCTCATAGCCAATTGCAAAAAAAGGAATTATTCAAAAATTTTCTCTGACCAATAAGATTGCACAATTGATCCAATATGATTTGATATGATCATGATTATTCCATGGTTAAAACCACGGTTTTGATTGTGACAGTGGGAATTTGGAATTATCATGGTTTATTCTCCCTAGACTTTGCTCCACGTTGGATATGGAGCCAAGGCCAAGAAACCTAGGTACACATTCCCATTCAATAAACATCTACTTATATTTGCATTCTTTTGTAGTCTTATTACACCCATGTTCTCTGGAGTGTTGCATCCATTGTAGTGAGAACGGTCAAAGCGATCTTCCAAACCTGTTCAGAAAACCACCTCGCGATGTAGCTCGCTTTGCCTCGTTAAACTGGTTTTAGCGTAATTGAGGACACAACCGTTCCTTGGGAAGCGATCTTCACACATTTCGAGCGCACTACTCCACACAACAGGTGTAGAATACCTATGCTGCGGTTTCGAATTTCGCACGAAATGTGTCATCTTACTGACAGCGTTTCCATAGCAACAAGATCGCTTTACGTCAAGTGATTTTGAAAACCACTTTCATGTGATCAAGTGAGAACGCTAGCAAAGCGATCTTCCAAACTTGTTTCCTGAATAGGTTTCCAGTAAACTAGTTTTTAAAAAGCGAAATGAGAACGGCCTCTTTGCTAAGAATCAATGATTGATATCCCTTGTGACTTCCATCCATTGAATTTAAGGGTCAGTTCTATTCATAACAAAACATCAATATTACAGTAGAGAATTAGTTAAAATAACAACACGTGCAACATTATTAAAATTCACCACAGAGTTGTTTATCACTCATTTTAATCAATTGATTAATAATAAATGTAAAAATTCAATTTCATTTTCTCTTCAAATTCGACATGAAAAGTATATAAAATATATAAATATGAACATGAATGTATAGAATTATGTACATTTCGATGAACAAACAGAATTTCTACAAAACAATAACATGCAAGGCACTTTTGATAGGGAATGCTAAGCTTTATGAATACAATTTTCTGGAATAATTCATTGGTAAATCTACTGAATATATTCACATCTCTCGATAAATGTAACAGTGTACAATGAAATTTTCAAAAAAATAAGTCATTTTCTTTGTAGCATGACAATCACAATACAGGAAGAAAAAGTCCACATATGTAAACTATATCTGCATGGTTCCCCTCATTCATCTTTCTTGTTGCATGACTCAGTTTGATATTCATACACGTTTGTAGATATTTTTACCCATTTCACACAGATAAAACACTTCGGTATAATTAAAGGAATGTATGAGATCATTCTCACCAGAGAAACAGAACAATACGCACCTAAATAGCTTCTCACAGACAGAACTCTGTAATGAGTTTCGAATTCAATTCAGGTTTAACCCTTTGAACCCTGAATATTTCTAATTGACCTGAATCAATCAAGCATATTGAAGAAATAATGCAATTGAAATAACTGATCTCCTATTCTCATGATATGAGCCCCAGTGACATTTTCATCCCTGGTACCCGGCCCAGCCCTGCTAATGTTGTGTAGCTTCTTGTACAGACAATATCTAATCGTTAGTGTATGTTTCATTCTCAAAATCACTGTTTTGAACGAGGCAATATTTTGCCATAGTGCACCCATAGTCAGCAGATGATTAGCAATGTATTATCGCCCAAGCCTCCCCAGGCGAGTTGTATTTTGGGGCCATTTTGATGCTAAAAACCTTCAAAGTCAAAGCCATTTATTGTTTAAAATATGAACAGAAGTTATCAACCGAATATCCCCAAGATGTCATATTAAAAAGACTCAACATTTTAAAGAACTTGTGTTTTTCAGGTCACATGGCTTAAGGACGGTATCCCGGCCATTCTGGTATTTGCAAGTTAACTGCATGGCTGGTTTTGGAGCCTTTCTGGTTTAAAGGGTTAATAGCACGGAATTCCCCCTTTTACACATGATTAAAAGCAGATATTCAGGAAGGGGCTTAATGAGTGATATAAACCAAATTGTGTAAAGTCCAGTGCACTATTAAATGCAAGGTCAACTTAATTCATTACAAGTGAAATTTGCTGGTACTTTATAAAGAATATACTTATATATTGATTCCAGTACTGATATAATACAAATGAAGTATAATATTGGTTTAAATACAAATTATATATAAATATATATGATTACATACATACTGTACTACATGTACATTCAGTATAGTACTTATTAATCAATATCATATATACACAGAGATCAAATCAAACACTCCCAAATAAAACATGGAATTGTCTCTTTAGTAGAATAGTACTATAATTTTTTAATAAGTAGATTTTACATTAAATGTTCAGTTCATTGCTATCAATTAAATCACATTGCAAAGCAGCAGTTACATGTATCAACAAAGGCACATGAATTATATTCAAAATTATACATAAAGCACCATTTTTTTCATAAATTGACATATGCAGTATTTTCTATCATTTACAAATCCCCAGGAAGCATAATATGCCCTTAAAATCGTGATAATCATCTACTCTATTTTTTTTTCATTTATGCCTAGGCAATAATATTACTTTGTGAGTTGGTAGACAAAGGGACAAAAAAAATTAGAAGAAAAAAAAATAAAACCCCACCAAGTACTATATGACAGAGAACACTTCCGTAAATCTTAAAAGTATTACATAAAACATAAAAAGAAAATAATCTCTCCACCCCTCTCTATTTCTCTCAATAAAAAATAACCTGTGGAACTCCTGGAATTTACAAGTAAATGCAAATTTGTTTATAGTTCATAAATGTTATTCAATGCAAAATATTTGTTCTTCATCCTCCTTTCACACCCCTTTTCCCCATTTCTCTCTCTCTTTATTATGATTTTTTTATTATCTGACAGTTCAAAAATACATTAAAAAGCCTTACAGCAATTTACAAAAAGAAAAGTTAAGAGGAAAGTAGAGGTAATTCTATTATTTCGATTCAGTATGCTTTGCAATATACATGTGATTGGCAAACCAGAATGATAAATAAACGGATAAATGTTATGTCCAGCATACCATAAAAACGCATATAGTTCAAGAATACAATCTCCAAAATCTAAAGCAATAGGAAAGAGCTACACTGCAGCATATAGTCTATACCTAGGTTCTCTATTAACACAAAGATTAGCAATCAATCACATAGTGGTTAAGAATTCATCTTTCAAAACTTGCAATTAATTACAAATCTTTGTGTTACAAGACCACCAACAACAAAAGCTTTGTGTGATATGAAACTAAAAGCACCAGAAATATACACATTTTTCCTGTCTAAAAATCATTATAAAAACAAAATACATATTGATACAAAAAGAAACTAGAATGAAAAAGAAGTATAAAAACTTGTATAGAATTTGAGCACAAAACGTAACATGGGGAAAATCCAATGGGCAAAGCAAGGTCTTTAACATCTGGTCCCAGTCTTACAAAGAGTTGCAATTGATTCTGAATGATCACAACTTTGAAAAAGAACTTAAGTACTAACTCTTCAGTACCAAGTTGTGATTAATTTCAAAATTACAAATGATATGATCACAAATATATGTAAAAATGGCCAAGGTATCGGCTGGAATTTTAAGAAAATATTCAAAATAATAGGCAACATATATCTTTTGCATATTTTGTATTAGATCTCTTTCTTCTAATTTTATCCAAACAGAAGAATGGACACCTCCAAATGGATGGAGCACACAAAATAATAGTACTGATTTAATCAAACTTCCTTTCCACTTAGAGGCTTACAAAGATAAATTTGAACATTAAATATATACAACTATAATTTCATTTTGGTGATCATTAGACACTAAAGGTCAGATAATATTAACTGAGATGTTCCCTTCAGCTGTCTTGGACAGTACAAGTCTGAAATTAAACAAATTTCACTTTGACATGACATTTGAATGGTTTATCCATAATCATTCATATGACTTTTTTTCTTGGAAATATCTCGATTTTTTTTTCTCAATAGGCCATTCCATAAAATATATCAACCTCTTTCACGAACTGACATTTTTTAAAAATTTCAATTACATATCTTGAACTTTTTAAGTTTTGATAATCTGAGAGCAACATCTTTTACTCATGGACTAGACTGACACAGAGACAAATTTCCAACATACAGAGGGTAAGACATATATAATGATAATTACTTTTCGGACATCAATTTAGTAAAATAGATGTATTTTAATTAATCTGATCAAATGGAGAGGATCTCTAAAATGATGAAGTCTTTAATATGCCTCAGAATTGCAGCTCAACAAGTTTAGATATTTTTATTGGAATTGATATCTGTGAAGGGTGACAAATTTATACCAAGAGTCAGAGGTGCATCTTTCAGGCATGAAGCGTATATATTCACATTCATCATACACAAAACAATGGGCAATGAGGAAAAGATGCTGTGAATGACCCTTAGCACCTTCAGAGGGACGAGAGCTTCCTAGCATTCCCCACCATGTTTGTTGTCAATGATGAATGTTAAGATTGGTGATTGAAAGATGCTCGCAGGATTCTTGTGTTAAAGACACTTCACTGACTTTCTTTTTAAATAAGGCTGAATATAATTGTACTATAATACTATATTTGAATGTCAAGTGCAAAGGATTAAGCATATTCAAGCTGACCCAATGAATACAATGACAGAATGGAGACATTTGCTTGGTCATGAGTGAATTGTTTTACTAAATGCATTGAAGACTCTATGGTCAGGATCTTACCTTGCATAGGAGATTCCAGCATACTGAAGCATCCAAACACCTTCACGTTCAATGTTGATCAAGGACACTTCTATTCACTGACTTTGTAACCAACATAGTTTAATAGGATAAAAGAATGTTATGACAAGAATAGATTGAGATGGTTAAGAAAGCATTATACATTGGCATAGTCTGTTGCAATAATATCCCCGGTGAGTGAGACACCACCCGATGCCTTAGCCCCTCCCGGTGACTTGACACCACCCGAAGTCGCAAATGCTAAATTGTCATAACCATCAAGTTCTTCCATGGAGTTGGCACGGAATGGATTAGGGTGTCGTTTTCTTGGCTGTGAATAATTTGACAGTTCAGTCCTGTTCAGCGCATCACCATTCATAGGTATGTCCGCTGAGTACCCGACGGCACCTTCTGCGCTGCCATCATCTGCAGCCATGCTAGTTGCACCTCCAACTGCGCCATCCGCTGCATTGGCCATGTCGGCTCCCGTTGCCTTGCTGACTGACCCAACTGGATACTTGAGGTATCTCTCATCGTCGATGTCCCGCCCACGCTCTCGGTTATTCGCTAGGTCCTGTAGCGCCGCTTCGAGGCGTGGTGTCGGATCCGCTGCAGATGCCCCACCGGGTAACCTCCCTCGGAGACTACTGAAAGGACTCCGTCCTTTCTTGCTGCCTTTCCGCTTCTCCTTCTTCTGATCTTCTTCAAAGGCCAGATTGGCAAGGTCCTTGTCTGCAAGGTCATAGTCAATGTCTGGAGGAAGCTCAATATCAGGTTTCTTGATGATATCTCCCTTGCTATCAATGGGGAGTAGGTAATCTTCCATCTCTGGAGGGATGTCCTTCTTTAGATGAGAGTAATTCACCTTGCCATCTCCTGGAGACAAATCAAAATAAAGATCTTTAACCATTTAAATTTCCAATAAATCTCTACAATACAGTAAAACTGCAAAACTCTTCACCATTCTAAAAAAAGATTATCTTGAGCCATAATAAAATACAGTGACAATGTTATTCTCACTTTTACAAATATTTTGCATCTGTTTATTTAACGGTAAAGTGAAAAGTGCAACATTTACGTGCATTAGGGAGATAAGAATATGTACATTTTATATGTATACGTGTGTCTAAAACAGGGTCTTTTGTCATAGTTATCAATTTTAAATATCAAGGCTCCACAGGTTATATCAAAGCATTTAATCACCTGAATTCTCATTCTCATATGTTCAATATAGCATTCACTACGTTCTCACAGGCACTGAGATTATTTCAAATATGGAAGAAATGATGCACCATTCTCCAAAATCTATTTTCCACCTCAAACACTTTCTCACCTTCAAATCCAAAATTATCAGCTCCATTAGGTCCAACCGATTTCCTCCTAAAATCATGTATCATCTCTTTCAGCATCTTAAATGATGGACGATCGTCAGTTGATCGCTCCCAGCATCGCCTCATCATCATGTAACTATGGCAACCAATGAAACATTCAATTAAAAACCACATTAGCAACATGAATTATGTTCAATTGAATGAGGTACAATATAAAAGTAAATCAATCAATTTTTTCTATATTTATGTAAGATTTAGTGATGTGGCTGGGATGATAAATATTCAGGAGAGTAAAAAAAAACCCACGGCAGCCGTAACACTCAATCTGATGGGATAGTCTTCCATTTGACATGGTGAAGTGGTTTCAATTTTGAATATAAAGAGGTGGTATTTGAACAAAATCTCACTTCATTGATTAGCTATTCATAAAATACCCTAGTTGCCCTGGACTACCCCCCCCCCCCTTCAAAAGAAAAAAAAACAAAAACAAAGTGAAGAATCCCTGTACTTACATTTCATCAGGGCATTGATCCGGTTGACTTAGCCTTCCACCAGCCTCCACGAACCTGAGGACCTCTACGTTTGACCTCGCTGGGTACGGCTGTTGACCTCTTGACATTACCTCCCACATCAACACACCAACTGCCCGGCACATCACAATAAGATATCGATTGAAAGAATGAAACTTTCTGAGGAAGATTTTTATAATAAGGTAACTCTAATCGGATATTGTTAAACTGACATATGAATGTATGGGAGGAGTTCCAACCCACATGGAAACTTGTACTTATCACTCACTAGTATTTTGTGGAAGATAATTGGGAGGATAAATGAAGGTATTTCAGTAAAATATGTTCATCTGAGCCCCTGCAAACCACACTTTTTAGGATTCCTAATATAAACAAGGCAAGACTTTTGTTAGGGTGCCTTACCACAGTGGTACATTAACCACCTGACAGATGAATTTTGAAATTCTCAAAGGCTTTATACAGAGAACAACCAGTTCTAAACGACTGACAGGTTAACGGTTAAGCAGTTTTGATAAAAGCAGCAGGAAGTTACAGAAACAATTATGTAACGGAACTCACCAGACGTCAGATTGAATACTGAAGTAGCCATCCATCAGGCCCTCTGGTGACATCCAGCGGACAGGAAGTAGTCCCTCGCCCTCTTTCCTGTAATAATCATTCTTGTAGATATCCCTGGCCAGACCAAAGTCACCTATCTTGACCACCCTCATGTGGGCATCGTAGGACTTCGTGGAAACAAGGCAGTTTCTAGCTGCAAGATCTCTGTAATAACAACATTTTCAAAATATAAAGATTCAGTTTGGTATGAGTTCAAGAAAGAGATACTTTTTTATGTAAAATGGCGGTTTAAATCCAATGTTCGAAGAGCTTTAACCTTGTAGATAAATTTCATCTCTATTACAATTAAGATTATTTAAACAGTTGATGTCTATTACATATTTATATGCAGCTTGTTATGTAACTATACACACTGTGCTTCGAAAGAAATTGTTAAAATGAGAAAGGAATATGAAGAATAAAGTACCTCTGAACGAGGAAAAGAAAAAAAATTCAATTCAATTTAAAATTAGACATAACAAACATTATTATATATAATTTAGTAAGTTGACATTGAAAATAAAAATGATTTAAGGGGCGAACAAAAAGTTAACCTTGTAAAGAGCTGGCCCCTGATTCAAAACATACAAAAATAAAATGCATTATTACATATAATGTAATATCATAACATAATGTATGTATTTATTTTCTTACTGAAGGTTGATGGAAATTAATCAAAATCAAAATACTATAACACCCAGCTAAAATTGGTAAATGACATATAAAATTGCAGGATCTATACAAGGTTTTGTAAATACAAATTGAATTCTAAAGGTCTTAAAATAAAACGTTAGTGTCAATTCATGAAAAATGTATGCAATTTTCAATGTAAAGCACAAATCAAATACAAGTTAGAATTTAATATAATTGTCTTTGGTTTTTACTATAAAACATGTCAGATTGTTAATTCTCTCTGTAATTCCTAATCTCAAAGGTACTAGCCTTAAATTTATGAAGGAGGACAAACCTAAACCACACTATCATTATCATCATTTTCATTATATCATTATCATTCTGTAAGCAGCACACTTAGAGAGCAAAGTTGGCTCAGTCGGTAAAGCGTCTGCCCGTCGAAACAAAGATCGTGAGTTCGAGTCCACTTCGGGCGGATGACTGAAGCCGGTGCGTTGTGTGTAAATGTCTCTCCCCTGTTTCATAGATGCAAGCTATGTTACAGTGGAAAACACTCTGTCCCTCGGATAGGACGTTAAATGGAGGCCCCGTGTAGAGGAGAATCACCACCTTTGCACGTTAAGAACCCACTGCACTATTCGAATAAGAGTAGGGGGAAACCCCGGTGTAGTGGCCCACCTGCATTCCCTAACCAGTTATTGGGAGGAGAGACCTGCGGGTCACAGTTCTGTGCGCGCCCTTCTTGGCGACCCAGGTTGGCTGGCTCCTCCAATGGGCCTTTGAATGTCTTTGACAGATATATGGCACTATACAAATGCTGTGCATCATCATCATCACTTAAAGGGGATTAAAGCCAAAGTTTTAAATACAAAATTCTTAGAGATTTAGGCTCTAATGAAAATAAAAAATTAAAGAAGTAATACTAACCTATGGACAAAATGCAATTCTTCTAAATGCTCGCATCCTTTCACTATATCCATAATCATCTCAATCTGGTCAAGAAGCGTAATCTTGCTGTTGGCAGGAGGTGGCGCCCTCGCTGCTCGGATGTAGGACAACAAGTCTCCGCCCTCCATCAGCTCTAGAATGATGTATTGTGGGTCGTTGTCGAGGCATACTCCCATTAGTGAGACAATGTTGGGGTGCTTGAATTTTCTGATTGATGAAATTAGATACAAAACATGCACACATACATGATATTACAAAATTAAACAAAAACGTGTCTATACAAAACAATCTATTCCTCTTTGTAATTACCTAAGATTGCAACGATCTGATAACCAAAACATATCACTAGAATTCATACTTTTATTACCATACAAACACATCATCAGCGTTCTCGCCAGTGTATAATACGCATGGTTCAAACACCATGCGTGCGGAAATGGAAATTTCAGCGACATGCGTGGAAAAATTAAATGGAAATATTCAGAAAAAAACAATACACTCCATGAACTCATCTTAGTGATATCAACTTCATTTATCGAGTTGCGCCGAAGTCCCACCAACTTAAGACCACTTACAGGCCTACTACGGCTAGAAAAGTGGCAAGGCGCCCAGCTAGCTCGCGGCTGCTATTGCGGGCATATGACGGCACGGTACGGTCGTTCCGTTGCCTATTCCCCCGTTGGCCCCACACATCACACCAGCTATGCTCCATGGTGAAACGTCAGATCACGGACTCGCACAAAACTTACATGTCGATCTACACGCCATTACGTTGTTTGGTGTTGGAAGTGCCGGTAGAGAATATAAAATGAACTTTCGCCAGCACGCACAGAACTTGCATGCACAACATGAGCAAAATAATTGCAAGACAAGTGGTGATCAACTAGGTGCATGCACGATACTCGCTATTTAGACGATCGACGGAGCGGCGGACATGTTTTGCAGATCCAGCCTAAATCTAGAAACACAACAAAGCCCTTTGACTTCTCATGTCTGGTCCGACCAGGGCCCGACTCTTTTTTTTCTCGAAAATATTTACAATTCATAAGCTGGAAAGCTGCACTTCTCTTTCTTTGGACTGAACAGCAAGTATCTGTGCATTTATGTGCATTTGTGTGGGCTTAAAAATACGCCACAATGGGGCTACCTTAGCGTCTCTATTTGATGAAAAGGCGGTCGCTTCCCCCCTCCCGCACCCACCCCCCAGGAGTGGCAGCACAAGTCCCCGACATGGGTGAATTTTTTTCTGGCGAGAACGCTGCACATCATAATCTTCTTTCTAATATTTCTACCATTTTTTTCCTTTTTATTACAACCATATCAATTCACCAAAATTTTGAATCTGATATTTTTTTACTTTTTAGTTTTTTAAACTAATCAAAAATGAATCTATCTTTTACATTTCAATTAAAATTCATTTTCAAGATTTTTTTATTTCTCTTCTACATTCATCCTTCATCTCAACTTGTCTCGAGTTCAATCACTGCAGGTCTAAATGTCAATTTAATTCTCGCATCTGAAAATTATCTCGACATAAAATGGATTATCACTGAGCTACTGTCAGTAAGCAAACATTACATCAGACCTTATTGTGATTCAAACATAAGTGGACATGACCTTTAGATAGCGATTGCTAAAAGGTTATCAAGTCTTCTGATTACACTGTTATGTCAATATCATGTCAGACAGTACCATTTTACATTGTGGCTTGGATCAATTCAATGAATTCCAGGCCTTAATTTTCAATACTGGTAGGACAAGAAGACTTTCCTATAGGGCATATTTTTATATTACACTACATAGAAGAAAAAACAAAAAGGCAAATTCAATTTAGTCCTTAAAGCTTGTGTATAGTTTTGGTAAATCCACCAAAATGCACCTATCACTATTGCAATTCATTGCTAGCTAATATGAATGGATATGCCCTATAACAGTTATGATGTGGAGTGGAGGATATGAAATGAAAATGTGTTTTACAGGATAAATTTTGTGATTTTACATGGAAATTTAACTTGATCGGGTCACCCGATCAAATTAAAATATCTGTGTGTTTTTGTCTTTCAATTAAATCCTATTCCAAATCATGGAATGGGCTGAAACTTTCAAGATATGTTCTTTGTCTGTAACTTTTGGATATCTAATCACTAAATTTATAAGATAAGTGCTTGAATGCCCATTTTTTCAATTTAAAACAAGCATCGCCGAGAGAGGGCGCAATATAACCCAGATTTGAATATTTGAAATTTTCTCAGAGAAGTGCAGTTGGAAAAATATCTAACGGTCTCTACGCTTCAGTAAGACTGTCATATTAGATGATATTCGATTATCAATCACATTATTGACCCTTTACCAAAGCTATACACAGGCTTTAATGTTACTATCACAATACCATTCAAATTATCCCTCTCTAGAGATACAGAAACTGGAAATCAGGTTTTCAATCGGTATAAAATATCTTTTCAGGGACTTAAATTACTGGTGATAAGAAAAAATATTGTTTTCACACATGAGTAGCTGAAAGGACAAGTGAAAATAGATTTTTATTACTCATCAAGGTATCACAGACTTACCCATGACCGTAGCTTCTTTCAAAAACTCTTGTTTCTCCTCGTCGGTTGCTCCTTTCCGCAAAGTCTATAAAAAAAATAATATCAATTATTTTTCTTAATTAGACAAACTCATATATCAGGAATTTTATGTGGATCAATGATGTAATATACAACATCAGCAATACAAGAATAGTGGTTTCTATTAAAAGCTCTTGAGTTCTCTCTAATAATTGTTATAAGTCAATGAAATCATCTAATTTCATTGCCCAAGCAAAAATTTGTAATTAATGAACTTTTATCAGTGAATATTGATGATTTTTTTTTTCTTATGACAAGTGGTCATGGTTTTCTTATCAATAAGATTTATCCGAGTATTATATGACAACACTTAACCTGTTGAGTAATGAATAGACTTTCAGAGTTAAATAATATTTATCATCTTTCTCTTTGGTATGTACAAAAAAAATAACAAAAGAGAAGTGCTTTTGATTCTAAAATAACTTAATGTTGGCAAAAAATAGAAATTAATTAATCTACAATATGTAGATGTTATCCATTTATGTCTTAACTTTTACATCGCATAATCCTACAAAATCCAGCAATACAATAGTTATGATTGAAATATAAGACATCAAATCTACTTTATTGCTTCTATAAACTATACTGCAAATATCAAATTTACTACAACCCAATATGATCAAGGCATTATCGTTCTTCATTGATTTTTACCATCCAACCTTTGCACTAGATTCAACAAAGTAATTTGTATTCAACCTTCAAAATATGCAAGCATGCACCCCACATGTATTTGCATAAAGGATGTACGCCCATTGATAATCTTGTAGAGGAGCAATAGCTTTATTTACTTATGATAAAGCATATTTAATATGGCATTATAAGGTAGATGATTCATAAAAGAGCCATACACATCAATCACAATACGAATTTAGAGGAGGCAATGAGAGGTCATTGTGTTTACTTTGAGTTTTGGCTCAGATGACAATTTGCTGACAAATCGGAACATATCTTACTTACTTAAATCTGAAAGGATTTTCTTTCTTTTTTAACCCCTCTTTCTATCTCTCTTTCTGGCTGGTATACCTGATAATTCTCATGGGGCTTTTGCCTGTATCATGCATATCTTATGAATAGCTTCATAATACACCATCTAAACTATCTCTCATGTAGGTAGGGGAGTCTTGTCGACGTAAAAAAAAATATATAAAGATCCATTAGTTAAGCATTTAGATTTTAAACAAGATATCTTCTTGCATACGTGCGTATGTTGATTCCAGTTTGTGCATTATCTTTGATAAACTTTTCTCTGTCATTGACAATGATAAAAACAAACAAAAGGAAAAAATACCCTTTTTTCAGTATCAGCAATTATACCACTATTCAATTCAATAACCTTGTAGAAGTGTAGGACACCTTGGAAATATTTGTTTAAGTTGTTGATACGATATGACAGGTCTCTAAATAAACTTTTGATACTGTCACAGAAATTTCCCTGTTCATGATGTAGATCATATAAGTCATCAATATGATATCAGACCTGGGAAGAATTTCATGACAAGATTTGTCAGTGATTTTCACTACTTAACTTTAATCACAGCCAATCACATGCAGGGATTTACAGTAGCTTATAACATCTCTTGGTGAAAATCAATGACAAGACGTTTCATGAAATGCTTCCCTTTCTGAATAAATCTTTGAGGTGTGTGTGATAGTTTATCAAGGCATTAGGGTTCAATCAGAAACTAATACCACAACAAAGCACTTGAATACTGATATCAATGTAGATTGTTAATGAATTGTATGCAAGCTGCTGGCAGGCACCAAACAAATAAAATCTGTGGATGATCTAAACGTCAACCATAATCAATGATATATATAAATATATTGCACAATGGAACCTGATTATAGTGAACACCCAAGTGAAACACAAAATAGGGCTTTAATTGACAGGTAACTGTTATAATAAAATAGGTGTATTATTTCAAGCATCGCGAATGGCCAATATGCGTCACATGACATCCAACTTTTTTTGTGCACTGCACGGCAGTGCAAAAGGTGCGCAACGAAAATTGACATTGCACGCTCCAGCAGACTAGTGTGGTAGAAGTTCCGGGAGAAGTCCAACAAAACTGTACTGTAACTTTTTAAGAATTTGTTTATGAGTTGCTATTTTATAAAACAAATAATGCACTCGCTCTGTTGTGCGTAAAAGTAAATGCAGAGAAAGCTTGGTTCTTCAAATGGTGCACACTGGGCACTCGCCGCCTGAGGCTTGTGCACAGTGGGGCACACTATCTAAAGAAACCTTGCATGCTCTGCATTTCCACTAACGCACTCGGCTGCATGCATTATTTGTATATAGGCAGAATCCTATACACCTAATGTGCTCCGATGGGAATCAGTTGTATTGGTTACTTTAGGCAGGTGGATCTGATGAAACACAGTATTGATAAGGGGATGTATCAATTAAAGTAGACAACCGAAGAATCAAAAGTATTTTATAATGACTTTTTTTGGTCATCATTGTAAAGGGGAAGTATTACTAATCAGATATATAACTTCACCTTTTAAAATAGTGATTAGAGTTTGCAGAAATCAGCTCTCAAAAATGACTTATTTTCATGGCATATTTCTGCCTTCGTCCGTCCTCTGGCGAGCTCCAGCTGAGTGACGTCACACCACGAGCAGTGAGCAGCTGAGCTGACAGCAGCCCATTGAAGACGATCTTTCCAATCAGCGTTTTTTGCTCTTAGAATAGTTTATTCCTCTCAAGATTGGTCTTATTACATAGATAAGTTTGAATTTTCTGAATGTTCAGTAAAATGAAATGCACATTTAACATATTTTGGTAACCGATATTTAGCTTAGAAAAAATTATTTGTTTTCAAGAAATATACGTGAATAAACAAAGCATATTTTCACTTAGAAATCATGCTTGCACCACATTGATATTATTATCAATATAAAGCATAGACATTCGTCTTCACAACTGAATAAAAATTATGAAATTTAATTACGTAGCAAGTTCAGGAACCACAAAAAAACACGGCAATATATGATCGCGAAATGATTGGAATTGCACTTGGATTGCCGAAGCATTGCGAGGCAACTGCAGCGAACGCACTTTGTTCATATATCGTTATGAACACGATCCATATAATAACATGGTCTGTGGACAAATCTGTACGCACGAAGGTTTTTTTTATGAGTGCGGGGATCCTGGTTCGAAACTCTTTGATTTTTTTTTTGGTTCTGGATTTTTTTAAAATTCCTTCCCCATTCCTATCAGCTCTTTTTTCTCTTTTTATTTTCATGTGAGATTCTATTCAGTCCTGTATTTATTAAATCTTACTTCTTAATTGCTGCTTTTGATTTTCAAGTTCTTGATTAGATTCTCTACTTATATTATTTGGGCAGCGACTCACTCACTCACTGACTGGAGTGGAGCAACACAATGACGACTGCAGTGGACAAAATTGGTCTTTACAGTCCACAATTCAATAAAAACGGGCAAAGGAACACAGTTCTGAATCACGTTTGGTCTGAAGTTGTCGAAAACAGAAATTGAATATCACATTACATGAAGAAAACGGTAAATTCGGAAGATATTGAACAGGTCAGTAAGGTAGGTCAGTAAGGTGATTCAGTGCATGATGCACAGAGAGATGATGAGCACGTCGATTGTGTGACGTCATAATTCTCGACCGTTTTCGGCTGCGTGATTGTCGGTCTGGGGGGCTGAGAAGGGTGTCTAATAATTTCATTTCTTGCATTTCCACGACATCTATAAGACTTTTTAGTGACATATTTGTGTATAAAAAGACAATACCTTTCCATCCATATATAATTTGTCTATAATCATTACTTTCGTGAAATTTTCTTCGTGTGTCTCCTTTAAGAATGAACAAGTTGGGATATAATACTTTTGATAAATTTAGTTTGTCAGGTAGAGGAGTGGGATAATCCAAAATGATTATTTGGAATCTATATCATATCCAATAAATTCCTTTGTAAAGGGGCAGTTCACAGAGTAAACCTGGATATCATTAATCCTTTAAATAAACATCTTTGTGTAAGGATTGATCAAGGGTGTTCAATGTTACTATTTGGAATCTATCTATTCCAATAAATTCCTGTTTTAGGGGGGGTGGTATTCTTTGATTCATTAAAATCATTTTGAATAAAAATCCCCCCCAAAAAAAATAATAATAAAAGAATACAATAATAATCAATAAATAAATAAATGAATAAAATAAAATGAAATAAATTAATAAATAAATATAGCCAGGTACCTGTATAATAAAAACCATAAAATGATAATGAAAGCAGAAAATTAAAAAACTTTCCCGAACTTCCCTTCCCACACTGTCTAAAGCCCCTTTCATGATTGATGTACGACCATTTGCGACCTTTTGGTCGCGCAACAGGCATCAATCGCTAGTCATCTCATAAGATCGCACAAAGGCTTTTACAGTTGCAACAGCTGTCGTACAACAAAGACAACCAGTAAACCCCGTTGCACGAGCGAGTCGCATATGCTCTTATTGTGCTCGTGCGATCACATGCGAGTGTTGCAGGAGGAACGGTCGCATACATGCGAATGAAACGGTAGTGCAATGTTGTAAGCCGTTGCGATCGGTCTTGCAACAGTCTTATGGCCCATATTATTATCGCACCCAGTCGCAAGACAGGTCTCTGTACATGTAGGTCGCTAGCACATGTGCAAGTGTTGTACGACCTCCAGTCAAGTAAATGCGACTACTTAGTTGTGCCACCTCTCGCACCAAGTCGTACAACGTTGAACAACACTCGCACGATGATCGCCCGACCGATGGTACGACCCCGGGTACGGCCTGATGCGAGTGAATCGATCGTATTTGATCGCGTTCGGATTTTGAACATGTTCAAAGTTCAGATGTGACCAGTCACGACCACCTCGAGTTCGTGCGACCGTCTACAACGACTGCGAGTGCTCGCAAGACACCAAGAGATCGATCGTGCAACAACAAGAAAAAACTGTTGCAGGCGGTCGTAAACTGGTCGGACGTCAATTGTGAAAGGGGCTGAACGGTCGCATACATGCGAATGCAACGGTAGTGGAATGTTGTAAGCCGTAATTTCGATCGGTCTTGCAACAGTCTTATATTATCGCACCCAGTCGCAAGACTGGTCTCTGTAGGTCTCTAGCACATGTGCAAGTGTTGTACGACCTCCAGTCGACTAAATGCGACTATACTTAGTTGTGCCACCTCTCGCACCAAGTCGTACAACGTTGAACAACACTCACACGATGATCGCCCGACCGATGGTACGACCTGATGCGAGTGAATCAATCGTATTTGATCGCGTTTGGATTTTGAACATGTTCAAAGTTCAGATGCGACCAGTCACGACCACGTCCGACCACCTCGAGTTCGTACGATCGTCTACGACTGTGAGTGCTCGCAAGACATCAAGGGATCGATCGTGCAACATGAAAAAACTGTTGCAGGCGGTCATAAACAGGTCATACGTCAACTGTGAAAGGGGCTTAAAAGACAGCAACTCTACTTTCACCTCTGCAATTTCCAATTATATTGAGAGCAGATTCTTATTTCAATAGGCTCCTTAAAGTTTCCCCTCTCTAATCTTATCTTTAGAGGATCCCCGATTGTATTTGCCTAAATCACAACTATTTGTCAAACCAAAACTGCCAAGGAGCTGGAAGCAAACTGTTCTAAGAACAGATCCTTAAAAAACATCAGCAAAACACATGCCAAGCCCCCCCCCCCCCTCACTCTCTCTCTGTAAAATCTTCAATCTGACTGCAACTTACCTTAACCGCAACTCTAGTTTCCCCGCTGTTATTCCCAAGGATATCAAGAGCGGATCCTTCAAACACCTCACCAAAGGCACCACTGCCAAGGAAGGTGATCAACTTGAGTCGCTCTCTCTGGAATATTGGAAGAAGGACCTCTTTGCCATCATGTCTGTGTGTATCAAAAGAAACCAAAATATGATAAATGTATGAAGATTTCTGTCATGTGATGAGTCAAAACATATTGCATTTAAGAAAGAAACTGTGAAAGTCTGTGTCGTGTCATTGGCAGGAATCCTGTTATGAAGATGATTCCCTGCACTCCTCATTACTTTTCTATGATGAAATGAGGTAATTAAAAGTCGCTTACAGGATTTTCGCAGAAAACACACAGCTGTTACTTTTGAAAAGCCTTTTTATTAATTTCTATTCAAATCATCTATATGTTGCTGGTACAAAAAATGTTAAAACTGCTCTCTTTGACTCACCATACGGCCACCGCAGAGCAAATGTGACTGAGTTATTGGACATTTATAAGACCAACAGTATTACATTAAGGATTTGCAACCAAATATAAAAATCAATTGATTGATTCACTTGCTTAACTGAAGGGCATGCCAATCAGCTACAAAACCTAGAGACTGGATTGATGTAAGGAACCCACTTTGCATGAATTGAATATGTTGCTATGTCAGGTAATCCCTTAAAAATTTCATGAAAATATCTGAGACCCGTTGCAGAAAGAGTTGTGTTTAAATGCAAACCAAAAATCAATCGCAACTCGCAAGTCCCAAATGCGCGCTGTTGATTGGGAGTGATTTTTTTGAGTTGTGGCTGTTGATTGGTTGAAAATCAAGTTGCGAGTGATTTTTTGAGTTGCGATTGATTGCAACTCCTTCTGCAACAGGCCCCTGTGTATGCTCAGATTCCATTTATGAATTGCCTTATTTCCATTTCATTCAGACAACTTACAACCGATTCTGGAACCTAAAATTGATTTGCAATTAATTGCAAGTTTCTTTCAACCTTCCTCTCAAGGCATTCATGTTTCATTAAAATCAACCAATTGTTAGGTAATGTGACCTTCCTTCTATTACCTATTACTTTGGGAATCTTGATCATATTGCTGATTTTAAGCTACATTATACTGGTCCATTTGACCAAGTAGCTTCCTTTCTGTTACCATTTGGAACTTGGTACTGTACTTGGACCTACATTCCTAGGGAGCATTTCATGTAACAAATATTAACCATTTGCTTTATGAGATGCTCCCCACATCTTTGAATACAGATTTAACCAATTGCTTATTAGAACCAGTGATCCCTGTGCACAGTCCAGGGAATTAAAATGATTCAGTTGATAACTGGTTAAAGAAAGGCTTACAATCAACAACGAAGGTTAAGAAGGGCTGGTAACAAACAATGGATTGACAAAAAAAATCACTGGAGCATTTGGAATTCCATGGGTATTTGCAGAGCTGGCAACCTGAACAAGAACATTGCAGTATTTTAAAGCTGAAAATCAGTATTTTGACGAGGAAATCAGTATTTTCAAAGAAATACCATAGGACGATACATAAAACTGAAACTTGAGAAATCAGTATTTTGCATGAAACCATCAGTATTCTTCTCATTTTTCAGTATTAAATACGGAAAATCCGTACTACTTGGCAGCTCTGTATTTGCATGAAAAACACTTTCAAAATATTCTTGTAGTTGATGGAAAAGAAGTTGATGAAACAAATAATTACACAAAAAACAGTATTATTCACTGACCTACATTTAAAGATTAAATGAAAAGCAAAGTGGGGGTAAAGTAGGCAATTTATTATCACTGAGTGACCTTCTACCTAAATTTTGGCTCTGTTTCCAATTCTCTCTCTCTTTTAGCTTCCCCCCCCCCCCCCCCATCTCTCTCTCTCTTTATCTCAGCCTCTCTCATATCCCAATATTAATTTCCCTCTGGGGAGGGAGGAGGGGGGGGGGGTGCAGTCAAATGTATTGCTGTACAAAAGCGTGACCAAATTATTTTTAAACACCCCCTAAACAAGTTTTTCTTTGTGTGCAAAATAACCCCCTAGACAAGATTTTTTGCGGGTTTTATTTACACATTTTGGCCCCTAAACAAGTTGTCGCCAGAATATGACTCCTAAAAAAAGCTTTGAAAAAAAATACCCTAAATATGTTTGACCCCGTGATTGACCATCAACCAGTCTTTCAAAACCACCTTTTTGGGAAAATCTGTGTTTTTTTATACCATTAACGAGTGGCCCGTGTCCAATACTAAAAAACACCCCTTTAAACATGTTTTTTGGTCATGCATGTGTACAGCAATATATTTGAATGCCCGCGCCCTGTAGGATTTCCCTCAATGATTTACTGATTACACAAAGTCGTTGTGTGATTACTGCTTCAACTCTATGACACTATTGACTCTTTGGTACTTTATTTACACATGCAAAAGGAATGTCAGTCAACTGAAATTTGCTTGGTTCATATTCCAATTTATAACAAAAGAAACCTATATCATTTCTTACATTGTATAATTCACACACACTTTGGAAAATGACCCTTGCTCATACTAGATAAGTACTGATAAGATGACATTTACATGAGTCGTCATGTGCTTCTTATTTGCTTAATGATCTGACAATTAAACAAGGAAAACATAGATCTACAAAGTATTATATTCTACTACAATGAATTATGCTTGCTTTTTCTGGTTCACAATTCAAGGGGCTTTTCAGAAGTATGTTTCCCAAGAGATACTGAAAATGAAAGGGTCGTTAAGAATATGTCGGTTTCACATACAAGGTGGTTGAGAAACATGAGTCTCGCCTGATTTTGCAATTGTAGTATTCCCCAAGGGTCATATGTATCAAGCGTCAATATAATTGATGCAGAAATAAAGAAATGAGAGCAAGTTGAATAAAAACTTGACCTTTTAACCCCCTGATGACCTTTGACCTCACATACACACATGTGGTATTTATTACCCAAGGGTCACATGTATCAAGCATCAATATAATTGACGCAAAAATAAAGAAATGAGAGCATTTTTTAACAAAACTTTAACAGACTGACAGACCAACGGACCAACAGACTTATAGACAAACAGACCTATAGACCAACAGACATACAGACCAACAGACCTACATGTACAGACCAACAGACTTACAGACCAACTGGAAAAACGATTAATAGGTCTCTACCAAACTGTTCAAGCAAGACAATAACAAGAATAATCAACATATAAAGTCTTACCATAAGTAGATTTTACTAGCTCATCACTGGCATTGAGATTTACCTTACATACACAAAAATACCACTCCAAACCAACTGAGCGGAAATGATTTAAAAACATCAACTTTAAATCAGGTAGATATAATTAAGTTGGTACTTCAATAATGCATGATAATTCATGATAGGTTTTAAGACTTCTTTTCTTTATTCTTCTGTTTATTCTTCTTTGTCTCCCCCCCCCTCTCTCTCTCATTTTGAGTTCTTCCCTCTCCCATTTCTTTTTTTCTTTTTATCTTCTTCTTCTACTTCCTCCATCTCCTCTCCTCTTTCCCTGCTCTCTTCTCCTTCTTCCTCACCATTCCACTACTTTTCTTATTCTCCTCCTTTTCTCAAACTCCTGCTCATTGTACTTTCCCTTCCCTATAATTCTTCTTTCTCTCTCTCTCTCAATTGATGCGTTTCTATGATCTAATTGAAAACCATTATCCGATCACATAACACCCAAAGACAATATTCATATCGAACAACAAAATTCTCAAGATCCAACTTACGTCACAGCATAGTTGGAGTTTTCTTGTCGTATTGCCATGTTAGGATAGTTCCTTAGCTGTGCGAGCTCTACGTCTTCCTGGAAATGGGGCCACTTACTACCACCGGTTCTATGATGACGACATACTGAGGGAAGAAGAAAAAAAACAAATTTTTATAAAGTATTGATTGGATGTACAAGATACACTGTTCCTTCAGAACTGAGTGGTCACTATAAAAAGCTTTGAGAATCCCAGAAATCAGTAGTCAACAGTTTAAATCTAAATTTAATGGGAGAGTGCCACAACTACAATGACTAGAATCAGCTCCAGTCCTAAACTACTCAACAGTCAATGATTCTTTACCCACAATGCAACAGTAATTATGTAGTGTTATAATTCATACACAAAATAATTACAAAACAATTTTCACTTTAATCTTTATAACATTAATAGCACAAATATACTGCCAAAAAAAAATACCATCAAAGATAACCTACATACTTCATTTCATTCAATTTTCCAAACTTTGCAATTTATGTTCATATTATTTCATCAGATTGTATATAATGCATCAAAACTAATCACAGTACTGGAGTCTATTAGAGTGACCCCTCTTTGCAATTATCCTCTTTGGAAGGCAGTGCTCCTTCATCTCATCCTTCTTTCATTTTTTTTCTCTTCTATTTTCTATTGTCTTGATGACTAAAAGTGTTGGTGTGCATTTCTTTGTCCAGGATTATAATAAAAGATTTTGAGAGGTTTCCATTGGATTACTTTTTTTCTTCATTCCTGTTGGGATAAGTTTAAAAACAGCAATCTGTTTCATAGGGATTCCTCCCATGTTCTATTTTTATCAAGTTTAGAATAACAAGAATGGAATTGAAAAATCATTAGGATTGCAAGTTTTCATTTTAAACCATTTTGTATGGTTATAAGCCATCTTGTGATAAGTGCAGTCAATGAAGGATAATATTGATAAAAATGATGATGATGGTGGTGATGATGATGATGGTGGTGGTGGTGATGATGATGGTGATGATGGTGATGGTGATGATGATGATGATGATGACGATGACAATGATAATGATGATGATGATGATGATAATGATGAAAATGATGATGATGATGGTGATGATGATAATGATGATGGTCATGGTGATAATAATAATGGTGATGAGAATAAAAACGAAACTAATATAATCATATAAAAAGTAATAACAATAATACATAAAATTGAAAAGAACATACATTTGTAAGATTTACTCACCTAAGACAATAATAATGATGGCTACAATAACAAGAACTCCTACAACAGCTCCGATGATGATAAATACTGTATTGTCAGCTGCAGGATAATCAACAAGAGATTTGAGATAAATAAAACTGTTTCTATGATGAAATCAAAATCTGGTAGTTGGTGATTTCGTGAAATAATAACCAACTTTTGTATGTGTGACACCCCCCTCAAAAAATAAACATGGACAGACGGATGAATACATAAATATATAAATAGATAAATGAACATGGCCCAAATGAATAGTGTCATTGGTTTGCAGATAAATCAAGAGTTTGACAATAAGTTTATGATCAAGTGTTTTGTAAAGTGTCACTCAGAGAGGATGTGAAGCCATAAATCCTCTACTCAATTATCTATAAGTATATATAAATACATAAACACATGTGTTTTCTTTGCAGTCATGTAGAACCATGATGGTAATCTATCAGAATGGCTAACCATGGGTAAATAACTTCATAGGAAGGAGTCAATGTTATATAATAAGAATTCATATCACTATCCAGCATAACTATTTCACACTAATTATTTCACACCATTATTTCACTTTGCCATTTCACGCTACATCTTCACTTCCCTATTCAACTTGCCATTTCATTATTTGACTATCAGAAAATCAACATCACCACGTCAGATGGCTGTTTCACAATCACTCTGAAAACTGAGTGACATCCCTGTAACATGTTCAAACTTGTCAAAATAACTCACACGAAGGATTGGGTAAGAACGCAGCATCACTGGTTGGACTATACGGTCCCTCGTAATCATCATTCCTGGCCTTGACCCGGAAGCTATACGATTCTCCCACCAGGAGGTCGACGATGATCCAGTTCGTATCGGGACCTTCGTAGACTTGGCTCCACTCTGCTGTAGACATGGCTCTGGGAAAAGATACCATAGTAACAGTCTTGAGATTAGAATCAGTTTTGCTCGCACACATTCTTAATGCTCATGACTTTCTGGCGATACATTCCACTGGGAACTTGACACCTAGGTCCCGAATACACAAAGGTCAACGATTAATCGTATACTTGATTTTCACAATCAATAGTACATTGTAGTCAATGCAATCAATTGTAAACAAAATGTTCTATGATGACTACTAGGCTTTGTGTTACCGCCCCTGGGGAGTGTTTCATGAAGAGATTTGTCAGTGATTTCCCTGACAGATTGTTATAAGCTACTGGAAATTCTGGCATCTGATTGGCTGAGAACAAATTACTGACACAACTCTTCATGAAATGCACCCCTGAAGAGTATTTACCCAGTATTAGGGTATAGCAACACAAAGGTTAGTGATGAATCGTAATTGTAAAAAAAAAAGTTCAACGATGATTGCTATAAAAGCTTTGTGTTACGGGCCCCTGGTGTTGTCTATCAGCGAGAGTGGAATCTTGATTCATGATCAGTAGCCACGATATATATGATATGCTGTGTAAATTCAATCAATATATCATTATGAAGTCATTTTCTCACTTGGCAATACTGCATGTACATACATTCCAAGTGCATTTCTTGTATCAGCAAATTACAACCTAGTTCCCTGTAAGCTCAAGAAAGAATGGCTTTACGATATATATCCTTACTGCAATGAATGAAATCATTTTATAATGATTGCATCAAATATTCTCAGAAAAGCTGAAAAACCAAATTTAAGGACATATTGAACAGCTCTTTTTTCAAGGTTGACAAGGATCAATGCACCACACTGTTGGCTAGTATTCTGTGGATGGAAAATATTTTCATTTTGTACGAAAATAACAGGCTGAGTAATAGAGTTTGCAGTATGGATCCTTAAATAACATTCTCATGATTTTGGGGTCTATATTAGGTCCGAAGCAGAATGAATTGAATAATACCTTGATTCCAGTGTGTATTGAAGAGTTCCTGGTCCATTGGCTCTGTTTGGTTCGGTCCATCGGACCTCGTAGGTGACTGGTTCCGTTCCTGTTTCTGTTACCGTGGGAACGCCTGGGGCAGACGGGCTATCAGCTAATGGACAAAGATACACATCATATGTGGTAAAAAGTTGTTTTCACATGTAGGTATTAACAAAGGGGCACGGAAAGTAAATTCACGCTCGTAAAGCCACAAAAAACAAAACCATCTGGACGTATACATTATAGTCATCATGGTGTTTGTGTATCTATGTCTTAAACGAATGCGATTGACTTCTGTCTACATGTACTAAGCTGATGAAAAGCGAACCCGAATGAATCACAAGTACTATATCTAGTAGCTACACCATGATTCAATGCTATTAAGCCTAAATAGACTGGGCTATATGATCTCGGCCGTCAATTGCGACGAAAGTTGGTACGTGCGTTACTCATGGCAGAGTCTACAAAACTATAAGATCAAATTCTGTGAAAAATCTCATTACTAATTAATCATGCTAACTTATGTGTAAAATCATTGTCTCCATTCATAGCATGTCTTTGCTCAGCATCATAAAGAGCATTCAGTATCACAGAGACAATACAACTCTGGATTCGCTGCACTAAACAAACTCTCCTTACAGGCTATCACCCCAACCTCAACTTTGAATGTTTTCAATGCACAAGTTTGCTGATAAGATGTTGTTTTCATGGCGCATCATGTGCAATGCCTAGATCTACACCGACAAAGATATTTGCAGGAGTTTCTACATTTATTGTAAAGTCAAAATAAATTTACAATACATAAACATAATCGTAATATGACATTAAAGTACACTGCAATGTGACAAATTTATAACAAAATGTAGACATGAATGCGATTTACGGATAAGACAAAGTAGTGAAAAACAAATGCAGTGTCAAACTATATAAGCAAAATAAATGCTTGAGTAATAGCAGCCAAGAGCTGCCACAGTTTTCAACCCTGATAACCCACTATTCTAATGGTAACTTCTCCATTTTGTGCACTGACGACAGATTATACATTAGCGTTGACTTTGAAAAAAAAGCCATTTATCATTTTTATGATCATACCTACAATAACAGTACCATACTTACATTCAGTTCTCGATGATAAAAACTCTGCATTACGAGGGTATTCATATTCCTGACCAGATCGATAGAGAATCCTCGTGCGGACCTCGTAGTCAGTAAATGGGAGTAGCGGGTCTGTTTCCCCTTCACCAATTGTCACGTTGTAACGGACACCTGAGGTCGTGTTGCCCATGAGGGCGTCCTGCCACTCCGAAGATGACGTCTGAAGGAAAAAAAAACAGGTTTGACTTTATTAGACAGCATGGTACACCAGTATGTTGGCTCAGTTGGTAGTGCATCCGTCTCACAACTGGGAGGAGTTCAAACCCTGGCCACATCAGACAAAAAGACGTTAAAGATGGGAGTTGCTGTTACCCTGTTTGGCGTTCAATGATTCAAGGGATAGAACAACGTCAATGTGGCAATATACAGTGACTGGAAGGCCCATGATAAATTGGGCAAAGAAAATATTTTCTGAGCATTTCATGTCTATTTTGAACAACAAAATGTGGATTTTCATCTTTTCATATCTCCTGTCAGTCATCTTCTTTCATTTTGTTGTTGATTGATTGTTTCACTAATATATTTATTGTTATATTGCTAAACTGACCTCTTTGAACTGGATCCAATGATACATGACACTATCATCATCAGGAGACATCCAAGAGACTGCGAGGGTAGTACTGGTCTTTGAGATCTCATCAACCATGGCTGGTTCCTGGTAGGTGGTCTGAGTCTCTGTCTGACTGGAGCTGAACATGTTGGATGGCAATGAAGATTGGTAGGATTCAACCTAATAAAAAGAAAAATATAGGAAAGTGAATAGAATGAGTCACAGCTAAGCACTTAGTTTTCAGTTTTAAGAGAGACATGTGATTCTATCCCAAGGACAAGTCCAAAACCTAGGTCATAACTTTAACTAAGAGAAATTGAAAGTTTTCATGGGTTAAAACCCTAAACAATAGACAATAGAGAGGTCTTGTTAACAATCTTCAGTTAACATCATCGCATTGAATGCACTAAGTGCTGTTGAAAAAGTGGTAGCAGGAGCTAAAGCCGAGGGTAATAATAGTTGCACTTTGTATCCTTTGGCAAAATAATGGCATGTAAATCCAACTTTTATTATTATCATCATCATCTCCTCTTTCAAAGTATTGCTTTCAGAAAGCAAATGAGTATTCTACAAACTCACAGTGAAAGTATACTCAGTAGCAGCAGCTAGACCATCTGTGATCATCATGGAGTAACGTCCATCCTCACCGTCCGGACCATCAACATAGCCAGTCCTGAAGTCTTGAGTATCCGTTGAATACTTGACCCGGAACCTTAGGTCATCCAGAGGACCGTTGATCTCAAGAGGTTGCGACCAGACCACGTTGACTTCAGATGGGGTTAGGATGGTGACAGATACCATCAATGCAGCAGAGGGGACTAGAGGCAAGAAAGAATTATCAAAACTGAAGATAAGATATGAGAGGAAATTATGTTGTGTTGCTACAACATGAAATCAATTTGTAAACATAACACAATCAATGGGACCGAATTGATAGTAAAATAAATGGCCCGTATCCTGAATTCCAGTCTAACTTCGACCAAAGTCTAATTCTGTACTAAAATTATGGGAAGCCAAAAATGTAAAAAATCTGTTCACATCGAATATTTTCCATTTCTCTTATGCTATTTCCTCATTATTTGATAATAAAGAAAAATATTTCAATTATTGTTCTGAGGAATTAAGGAATGATATGAGTAACAAATTAGCTGATGAGTTAAACCTGTGCTTGTAATATACTCAGCTAAAACTGAACGACATCTTGACACAAGCTCTAACAGTTTAACTGAGTTTTTATTGTGCACTGCGACTTCACTCACAATACACACAGTCTATTGAATAATGTGAAGTACCTGTCAGTGCTAGTCAATTATCATGCCATTCAAATACCTTACAGTACTTTAAAACATTTTTGTCAAAAAATGGTTATCCATAGTAAAATTAGAACTTTAAACCAGAGTTTGGATTAAACTCGAGTTCAGAATACGGGCCATTAGGTTTATCCCTTGTGGTATCAAACTATTTGAGGAATAGACCAAGTGATTATAAACCTTGAGCTCATTTCATCAAACTTGTTATCATAACAAATTTGTAATAACAGTTAAAAGCTACTGAAATCCTTCAATGTGATTGGCTGATAGTGAATTTATTACAGAAATCGTGCATTTGTTATTCTAACAAATCTTCATGAAACAGGGCCCCGGTCCCTCTTACCTCCTGGGGTAGTCCTATGGATGGCTACAGGACCTAGCACAGGTGATCCCATGGAGTAGAAGTTTCTTACAGAGACCTGAGTCACATAGAATGTGTAGGGTTCCAAGTTGTCCAGGGTTGCCTGGTTCAATGTGGTCTCCTGGAAGAACATTGGATGAAATCAGAATGAAATCATCATTAGCATAGTTACTATCAGTTTACGAATGGGTACACGTATAGTATAATATTCATTACAATATGTAGGATCTTGCTGTAACATCAATGTCAAGAATATGGTTATCACCATTATCATTTTCTTCATTTTTATCCTCTTCCTCCTTATTATCATCATAGTCATCTCTGTTGGCATAAACACCATCATCATCAACACCATCATTATTATCATCATCATAATCATCACCATCATCATCATCATCAACATCATCATCACCACCACTACCAACACAACCACCACCACCATCATCATCATCATCACACTAACCACAATCAAAATCCCCTTCATTATACATTAGTGGCAGAGCTTTATCATCTGAAATAAAATTGTTCGTCAACATATCATCTTCATCATCATTACAGACACCACTATCGTCATCTTGTCTTCCTCTGTATCTTTGTCAACTAAAAAAACACCACCAACTCCATCAAACATAAAAACTTTCACTATCTCAATGACCATCCCTTACCATTGTATTGCATGTGAGGTTGGTAGTGCTGCAGTTTAGGTCCGATGTCTCGCTGTCCACTATTGCATAGCTCACGGTATAGATAGCCGTTGCAGTGCTCACTCCTTCGCATTCTGTCACAGGGTCGAAGGTCACCGTCAACCTATTGCTTCCTGCATCGGACAGCTGTGTAGTGTCAGTATAGTCTGACGGTGAAAGACACTCAGGAGCTGCAAAGATTGAGAGAGGTAGGAGTGAAGATTGATGAAAGATAGATTTCAACAGAGATTAGAAGTCCACACTCAGATAATATTCTTTCAAATGAATACTGTGTATCATGAAAATGCAAAAAAATGAGTGACTGAGCAAGCCAGATTGGACATAAAAGTACAGAGGGGCTGACCATTGTGAAATATCCATTGTGCACTAACAATAAGGCCAGTGAAATGGTATTTTGTCTAACCAAGCTGTATTTGCCACTGAAAATGGTGTTCTATTCTTATCATTCTGTATCCTCCAGTATGATATTGTCTGTATCTTATGTCAGCCATAAGAAGAGCTTTTTGAAAAATGCATTGCATTTTGAGTTCCATACGATACATACTGCACATAGGTTATGGAGTGAACCAAATTATATTATATACATAAGTGGCCCATTGTCAACTTGCCTATTTAGAGGTGCACTTATGTTTTTCCTTGGCTTCGCAACTCCAGTTACTGTTTTCACTGCTTAGTGCTTTCAAGGAAT
The DNA here is from genome assembly GCF_018143015.1 of Lytechinus variegatus. Taxonomy (NCBI): domain Eukaryota; kingdom Metazoa; phylum Echinodermata; class Echinoidea; order Temnopleuroida; family Toxopneustidae; genus Lytechinus; species Lytechinus variegatus. The sequence goes on along the minus strand of NC_054743.1, from coordinate 15,244,310 downwards.
TGAGATTACCTCTCATGAATTGGAAACCTGTTAAAGAAGTATTTTTGGTATGAAGTGTCTGATTAAACACTGTCAGCTACATACCTGGATATGGCTGAAGACTGGTACCATATGTCAGTACAAAATTCACATCAGTCTGACCTGTCTGGGCCTGGAAATCAGCACCAGTCTGCTTGTCAACACTGGCTACTATCTCTTCAGCAGTGTTTGACCAATACACACGGCTAGTGTCAACAGACAGTGTGTCCGGAGGGAGACCTGTAGTAACCACAACAAAATAAAATATGCGTTTTCATGATAATAAAACAAACAATGATGCCTTAAAATGGGGAAAATATGGTAATGACACAACGACTACTTTAATCAAGTGCTTGTCAGCCTGCTGCAAGAAGGTCGTAGATGGTACACACCAATTGTTTTAATTGATGAACTTGTTCCTACAATGTGATAATAGTGAGGACAAATACTGGGAAGCTATGCATGTGTGATATCTGTAAGTTTTTGTCATTTAGTCTTTATATCCTAATTTCTAAGCTATTCCACAATCCTCTCAATGTATTGGACTAATAATATTGTTTCATTGACATAAGGAATAATTTTTAGCTCTTGTGGGTCCCGTTGCATAAAATGAACTCTTGATGGAATGGCAGAAATACAGTTACTGGTCATTTTCGATGCAACAGGGCCAAAAAAGAAAAAGGACATTACATCTGCGTGACAGAATCTCACAGTCTCCAAGATCACATTACCTGATTGAGCTTGGGATGCTGCCTCAAAGAGCCGTTCACACTGGCATCCTACAAGGTCAAAGGTCCAGAGGTCATTTGAGGTCGCATCCACAAAGAAGAGGGTTGGGGTCTCTGGGTCTGAACTGTCAATGTACACTGCTGACCCAGGGGTCAAGCTCTCTGAGCACGTGCAGTTCTCGGTGGCTCGTTTCCTCCGTTGGCTGTTCGTGGTGCCAAACAGTGGGGTGGGGGCCCACTCGTAGAGGTCAGAGGTCATTAGAACTGAAGTAGTCTGGGTAGTCTCAGTCCAGATTAAAGTGCTATATGAAGTAGGGAGAAATAAAATAGCATGTTCTTCATTCATGTATACAAACACACAGCCCTTCAAAAAACTGGTATATGACTATGCAAATATTTTTTCCTAATTTGTTGTTAGGAAGTAGAACTGAACCAACTTGCACAAGTCTATAACAGTCTAATCACAATCATTTGTAAGATAATTTTGTTTTCTGCATAACACGATTGAAATGATACACCAAAAATAAAATGAAAGAATACATTACAAGAGACTTGATGGGTCAAATGCACACATGGAATAATGTTAATTAAAAAACCCCAGCATTTCCAGTGGATAGGATACAAACATATTTTAAGGCATAAAGCAAATTTAATATGTGTTTTCAAATATTTTTTTCATCATAGGACAACTAAAATAAAGTCGCGTTAGATTTTAGGAAATTGGTTCTAAAAACATGCGGCAATTACAAATGCCACATTATTTTCTAGAATTAGAAATGACAAAGAAAGGAGTTGATGTACATGTAGAACATAGTGTGCTGATCTTTGTTGTTGAAAAAGTGAAGAGACAGGAAATAGAGTAAGATAGGAAAGAGGTCTCACCTTCCAAAAGGATTCACACTGATTCCCTGGATGGTGTTGCCTTCTGGTGCAGAGTACAACATCTCCGTGGTTGTCATGGCAGCGGGGAGAGTAGCATCGTAACTATAGATGCCAGTATTATCACTCCAATACAGTATTTGTGAGATCCAGTCGACTACAAACCCCGCTTGGTAAGGCACCTGATTGCCCAGCTCAAGAAGCTGATATGACAAGTAAAGTTTGATTGATTTCCGTGATTGTTTCTACAATCTAGTCAATGCAATAAATCTTATATATTTTTTATGATTGCTAAGCTTTCTATTATGGGCCTCTGTTTATCAAAATGTTATGGGGTTTTATTTCATTATCATTGTCCTTGAAATAACATCAAAGCACCATGATATAGTGTTGATAAATTTTCAGCTTCAGAGAAAGCTTTCTGAGGTATTGCAAGATATTTTTTTAATCATCATTTGAAATTTTATTCCAAGCAGTTAAACAATTTTTACAGGAAAAGATTAATGTTTCTCAAGTGCTATTCTTTGCCATTTCTAATTGTGTAGCTTTAACTCTTATAAAGCAATTATTATGTTTCTATATTCTGATATATTGACTTCATTATACTGTTGACACATAAGATACAAAGATGGCATTTCAAGACATTGCAAATGTTTTGTTTTAAAATATATTTGACTATACTGCTGAGCTATCAACTTTTACGTATGTAAACCATCTTCCTATAAAAAATGCGTTTCTTAGAATATCAACATGTACATAAGCTGGATAAAAATTCCAAGTTTACACAATGACTTCTTCTGCTTATGGGAAATTCATTCCTGAAGTGATTTTGTTTCTTTTTTGTAAGTAGTGTTGTAATCTTCTCAAACTATCCTGTTGGGTGTTTCATAAAGCCTTTCATAAGATACAAATAAGTATTTACATATGACTGGTGGTCCTTTCTTGTGCTGAGAGATATAACCGTAGGTAATTGATTCAGGACCCAGGAACAAGTTCTAGTCATGCATAACTTTACAAACAACTTCATGAAACACCCTCCTGGCTCAGTTTGTGAAGTTAAATAAAAATGAAGAAAATATGAGTTTTAGATGTACATAAAGGTTGATTATTAAATGAATTGCCTTAATCATCTCACCTCAACACGCTCTGTGCCGTCCAAATTGCTGCTATAGATCTCTCGATCCCCGGCAGACTCGACAAAGAAAACTTTTTCCTCGCTGGCAACGAAGGCAATGACTGTGACCGCTGTACCACCGAGAAGTGATATCTCTTCACTAGTATCGGTATCAATCAATGTCACTCCTGCATTCCCTTTGTTCACCACTATGGTAGGTGGGGGTGGAGATACTGCATATGGAAAGAATTATAAATAAATATTTGGTTTAATTTGCGAAATTTGACCGATATGGAATAGCATGACGAAAAACTTCCATTTCAGAACACTATACCCCAGTTCCCCTTCTCTTCTCCAGCCGTAACTGCCTCAAGAAAGCAATTTAAGTATCAAAACACCCGTTTCTTGACGTTGGTCCGAAGATAAAACAACAGCCCGGCGTATACAGTCACAGCAGGGGGGCCACACACGATGGGATGCATGCGCAGCGCTGAGTGCGGTCCCTGTAATTAAGCATGCGGTCATTTTTATTCGCTTACTTTCCTTATTCGGAGGTCGATTTTCTTCGTTCGAAATTGAAAATGGACTAACATTGGGTTACTGAATACAATATGCCTTTGAAAACGTGATTAAATATGGAATACAATAATTTCATTCCGAAGGTATACAGGCAGAGAAGTCTTAGGTAATAGCGCATCTGTTGTTTATCTTTTCGTCCTTTGCTCAACGCTCACTGGCCTGTGGGGGTGAAATCGGGGCGGGGATTACCCCTGGATTACTTGGTCAAGCGCGGTTGATAAGGGCTTGGAAATGATTTTAGGAGATCCAAATGGAAAATGGGGTACAACACCGCAGTTATTGTTTCAAAGGGAAGTTTGACGTAATGGAATTAGAATGAAATCAAATATTGGTCCCCTCTGATGTTCATCAGTGGTTAATGAATTTGGGATAAGCTGGAGTAAATAATTCCTCAAATTGAAATGAGATTGAATTGAATAATCCTGAGCTTGAAAAATATTCAAAAGAAATAAACATAAGGGAAGAAATGAAGAAAAAATACATTTTAAGTTAGAATTACGATTGAAGAGAAAAGAGATAAAATAAGATTGGAGATATGAAACTCAAAATCAGAATTGAAATTTAAACTGATGTATGTTTTGATTTATCCATGAAGATAGTCAAATTACATAAGAGAAAATATATCTGTTCATCTGGACTATTAATTGAAATGAACAGTTTCACGTCCAATCCCGGACGCTTCTTCAGCTCTCTCGGATTTACAATCCAGTAATCCGGAAAATTCTTCAATGTCTCAAAGACAATAACATTGATTGTCCATCAGTACCAAGTGGCAATGACAATTTCTCACCAATTCAGATGAGCTGAAGAAGCATCCCAAATCAGACGTGAAACTGTTCTCTGTTTCAATAATAGTAATTTCAGATAAAGAGATTTATCTTTCTTCAGTAATAAGAATTGAAATCTGTCGTTATAAATCTCCAGTGTAGAGGCTCATTTTAGAAAAAAAAACACAATTACAAAGTTACTAACCATCAAACATAACTTCCAAATGTCTATTTCCTATTGGCTGAAATTAAGATGCAATTGAAACTGCATTTGTCTACAACTTTGTTTTTCTGCAAATGGGCCCTGTTCAATTAATCTCAAGATTCAAAGAATCACATGATTGTTATATCAATAAGAGTGAAAAGATTCATTAAGGATACCATATCTTACCTCCAGTGGTGATATTGACTGGGTCTGTTGCAGGCCCACTACCTATGGATGTAAAGCCTTCCACCTTAAAGGTACAAATAAAGAATGAAATTATGAAAATTTAAATATATAAATAATAATTATCACTTAGTGCCAACATTCCATAATAATAGATCTTAAGATATATTTTTTAAATGGCCTAAATCTAAAAAAGTTATTCATGTTCATTTTTTCCTTGAATTCTTTGTTTTAATTAATTTTCATTTGTTTGATAGTTGGACTGTCTTTATTTTTGTATCAAAAATAAATATACTGCAGCATTTCTATACATAGATGATTGTGGCATGCTGAATATCTACCATTCACCTCAAAATAAAAAAAAAATAGAAAAAAGAACACAAATAGACAGGGACATAATGACATCAGTGAAACCAAAGGATGAAATGATCCATCATGAATTGTTTACTGGGTTCAATGCCAAATGTAATTTTTGAATGAACAGTAGTTTAAGAAAGAAATAGCCACACTACAGAAGATCTGGGGATCATAACACAAAGCTTAGCAATTAGTGTATAACATTTTTTAAACAATTAATTGCATTGGCTACAAAGTATAATCAATCATTAAAATAAAGCAATCAATCGCTAACCATTTTGGGGTTCTATGAATTTTTACAAAATAAAAATTCAGGATCGTTTCCAGTATCCTCAATACAAATTCATATGATCTTCTCACCTGAAAGAAATAAGTGGTGTTAGCCGTTAGGTTGGAGAATGTGTACTCAGTGACATCTTGGCTGACATTGAACATAGTTAGCTGCTCCGCATCAGTACCCCAAGACACAGAATACCCTTCAAAAACACCATTGATCTCTGCAGGTTGGGACCAGCGAAATTCAGCTGCATAGACAGTGGTTCCAGCCATGATGTCAGTGGACTCTAAAGCAAAGGCTCTTGGGTCAAGAGGAACAGAGGGTACTGGAGAGAGATTAAGAGATATCAATATTTAAATCAGAATGAAAAAAAAGCTTTGGAACAAGATTATGTATTCAAATTCTTTTAAATAGTTGATATCACATAAATAAAAGTGTGTTAACATCCAACTGTATGCAGAGAGTAAGGTAGGTTTCAATTCAATGCAACAAGACAAGTCTTTCTTTTTGTTAAAAATACTCTGCATTTATATTTTATACCACTTTAGTATTTTCAGGGAGAAAATTTCATTCTATTGCAATGTCAGCTCACAGAAATTCCACACACAATTTGAGAGCCAATCACTACAACCAAGCAATGTTAAAAAAAAACACCCTTCAAGGTTAAAAAAAAATGTAAGGCCTCTTTATCATATTATCAAGAAATGCTAGAATTCAATGATAAAATTTGTGCTCAACCAATCAAATGATACCATTTCAGAAGCTTGTAACTTGACTCTGATATTTACATGTTGTGAAACAGGGTTCAGAGTAAATTTTGGACGAACCTGACATGGGTGACATCATCTGAGAGGCCGTTTGAGGCGTCGTGGCCCAGTAGGTGTAAGGACTGATTGTGATGCCAAGAGACTGGAAAGGTGTTAGGTCTCTGATGTTATAGAAAGGATTCTGAAAAAAAAAAGGATATAAAATGTAATATTCATGAGTGGAGAGGGTGTAATGAATACAAATGTGACATATTAAATTGATCATTTTCAATTAGCATACTCAGATTTTTTTTTATCAAAAACATACTTTTAATTCATATTTTTCTTTTTATGTTCTTATACTGACCTGGATGGAGGTAAAGGGGTGTGGGAAGGAAGACCTGTGGGTCATGGTAATTCGGTTAACCTTTTCCAAACCCAGGCAGCCCCTTCATCTCTATTCCAGGTCCTTTGTACTATATCAAGTATGTCATATTGATTATGTAATTTTTAATGTCGAATAAATAATAACAATAATCATAATAAAATATGTTACTTTGTGATGTTGATAAAATTAATTTGATGAGAAGTTTTCATCTAATAAAAGACAGGTTTACAAAAAAATGATTTCATACCAAACAAAGCAGCACTGAAAGTCTGTTGAAGCAACATGTAAAACCTAGTTACTTGAAAATAAACTTTTATATAATTGAATTAAGACTTAGTACTATGAAGAATAAAAATATCAAATCCAGGATTAAACTGCATTGTAGTCACCTGTACAGTCTCTTCATAAGTTCGTTCTGGAGCTACCACAGCTATGGTGTAAAACACGATTCCGTAAGTGACCTCTGTGCTGGCCTGCCATGTGATATTGAAGTCGTCCCATGTACCTGTGACCTGGATAGAAGAGGATGGGATTTCTTGGGCCACTACAGTTGGGCGCTCGCTGTAACCGTCTGTGAATAATGAAAAGGACAACTGATACATCATTGCCAAATATATCTAAACCTGTAAATGAACCTACAGTAATGTTGTACCGGGAAAATTTACAAGGGTGGTTTTTAATCTGCCAAGAATACATTGTAAAATCTTTGACCTCATGTAAATTAACTTGTTCCATTGTATAAAATATCAGTTCACATTAAAAAAAATATTGGTGATAGAGCTCTCTGTTTACTTTTTAACTGGGATTTTGTACCAATCCAACATTTCTATTGTAACAACCTTGATACCTTCAACATTGAACTTATGACCTTCAAAAGCTAATCTTTTCTAGCAACTGTATGTGATATTTGTGGGAGCCAGCACATTTGGATGGGTTTTTTTACCGATAACTGTCGCTATAAACATGCTCTTCATAAAAATAATAACAACAACAAATCAATAATAATTATTTCTTATACACACTTTCTAATATATCATCACTCAAGGCACTAAATAATGCATATTATACATATACAAGAAACAATAACAAGGAACATAATCATAGTCATAAACATAAATAAAAGGAAAACATTATCATAATCATAATCATTATCATCATCATCATAATCATACATTAGCCTTGATCAAACTAAATCAATAAATAAACATAATGAACAGATATTGTATACTCATACCTGGTAAAGGTTTGAGAGTGTCCTGTACAACGGTCAATGCCTGGACATCAGTGGCCGGTAGTAAGGCTGGTCTCTGGCCACGGTCATCACTGACCTCTACTCTAGATTGGCTGTTGATCCAGAAGAGTTTGGAGCTGTAGAAATGCAGTGCCAGGCTCCTGAAAGCACACGGTCAAAGGTCAAAGTTGATAATGATGTCAAACAATTTCTTGCTTTTGAATAATCACAAACAACTTAAGAATTATTATTTCTTTTTTTCTAAATTGAAGCAAATAATACAAAAAGAGAGAGAAATTGCATATTATTTATATCTTTATTGGAACCTTCGTGGCATGGTGGTATAGACCCTAGCCTCTTAAAGACAAGATCTAAGGTTCAAATCAAAGTCACAGCAATAAAATGCAAATCTTAATAGGCAAATAGATAGAAAGCACTATTTAATTGATTAATACTAGCTTTACCAAAAAAAATTGTACAGTTTTTGGAAAAGAAACAAATCAAATGAAAAAGAAATACCCAAGCCAGAAAAAAAAATCATTAGAACATAATTTTTATTTTCCATTGAAACCTGGGTAATGAAGTCAACATGAAACTCAAAAATGAAAAAGACACATACATTAATTAGATTAAAATGTGTACTTACGTTGTCTCCGTGAGCACTTCGCCAATCTCTTCTGTCGTTGACATTGGATCAGGGCTGTTGTATTATGGGAATGGGTAACCATGGAAACAGACACAAAACAGAAAGGAAATGGAGGTATAGGTGAAAACTCAAAATAAACTCAAAATATGAAATTGAAGAAGCAAGCATGCATGAAGGAGTAAATAGTGAACAACTTGTGAAGACCAAATTTTGTGAAATGTTGGATGTAGTTGGGGTAAAAACACAGTGATCTAAAATTAAAGAAATTATAAATAAGGACATACAAAATGGGAGTAGAAAAAGAGAAATTGAATTGTCATTATGTAATATGAATGCACAGATGATATCATTACATACTCATGTTTAACAATTTTTTTATACACACAGGTTCTCCCAGCACATATTTTATATGACCATACATATTTCCATGGCAAGGTTATAATTTACTACTGTGATTTTTTTTTCAAATCTTATTTCTCTTATTTTTTTATTTCTTCCACTTTTTTCATCTTCTTTTTCCTTTCTTTATGCCATTTCCATTTCCCTTCTCCTGATAACATTGGCTCCTCCTGTTTTTAGCCTTATATTTTGGCTTCACCACTTTTTAATTCTCTAAACTTATTCTTTCCATCCCTCTCTTGCCAACCCTCTATGACAACTACCTTATCCCTGCCAGCTGGGCACGGAACAACTTCAGCTCCTCCACCGAGTTCTCCCTGGAAACAACAAACCAATAGACATATCCGCCATCAAGGTCAAGGGTCAATCCAGCAACGACATCCAACAAGAGCTCACTGATCTCGTAGAACACCAGAGTGCTCTCTCCATTCAGTCTTGAGCCCTCAACGGACGACCGCGTTGTCCAGTAGATGTAGGCCTGGACCGAGTCGATGGCCAAATCCTGGACGTCGCTGGCAAAAGCGTTGATGGTGGTTAGGGATGTTACTGTGGATGATTGGTTGGATAATCTTCCACGGAGTATCTGCAGAAAAAAAATTATCAATATTACAAAACAAATAACTTAACATATTCTTAATCTAATATGGCATCAAACATGGACTATATGTGAATAATTTGTTTTGCCTTCCTACTCCTCAAAACAAATCAATGTATGGCATGAAACCTCTCCATTATTAGTATAACAAATACTATTTGAAACAGAAAAAAAACAACAGTAACAAAAAAAATCGAAGGAAAATTCAAATAACTATGCCTTCCTTTTTTTTGCAGAATGCCAATGTTGATGTGATGTCACCAAGAAATTCCAATCAGAAATGGATACTCTATTTTACAAAGCCAGTAGCCAAGCTATAAAATCTTTTAAAAGACCCAATATACATGTGCAGATAGCATTTATGTTTTCATTGACCTTGTGAATGCTTCCATATTCTACATTATAACTGATTTTAGAAGTGCTGTGGCTCAGTGGATAAGTCTCCAGACTGTGAACCACAAGGTCCGGGGTTCAAATCCCATCACAGCACTAGCGTCCTTTGGCAAGGCGTTTATCTACATTTGCCACTCTCGACCCAGGTGTAGTAAATGGGTACCCGGTAGGAAGGAATTCCTTGAATGCTTGATGCGCCGGATCAGGGTAGCCGTGCTAAAGCTGGGGTAATAGTATGCAGCGCTTAGAAACATTTGTATTAAGCGCTATATAAAAAATGGCATATTATTATTTTACATAAAAGTGTGAATTCATTTGCCTCAGAAAAAGGGATCTTATTGTAATGGAGAGAAAGTGTTTAAGAACACATTGCATGGTCTCACATTGACTGTGTGTTATATTTAACTAGTCTTAAAAATATACATTTTGAGATAACCATCAATATTACAGAGAAAGGATTAGCCTATAATATTATTCATACAGAAAAACTAATGTTTTTGAGAGGAAAGTACTCCTTTTGCTACATGTACTTGGTAACTTAATTAGGGTGATATGAATGTAATGTGTGGTGAATTGGCGTGTTATCATTCAAGTGGGTCTATATTACAAGACTACACAGCTTAGAATGGTGTATTATGCTAACCAGGGGCCCCGTTTCATAAAAGAGTTACCACTGATGTAACTTTGCCATAATGGCTACTACCATGGTAACAGGGCTCAGCAGCCAATAAGAATCAAGGTTACCATGGAAGTTGCCACAATGGCAAAGTTACAACAGTTGTAACTCTTTATGAAACAGACTCCTGTTGTGAGAAGTTGAGGACTTGAGATAGCACTATTGAGGCTATTTCTCTTTTAATAGATTTTCTAAAGAAATTATTGTCACCATCATATTAAAGATAAATTCCAGTATTGGTAACGATCTCAAAATGACTTTTTACAGAATCTACTACAATGACCACCCAAGTGTCTGTTTGTATGAATAAAAAATATGTGCCAAAGGATTCTGGAAGAAATTGTGTAATTGCTGAGAAATAAGCAAAATAAGCGCGGATTCGGTCACTTCCGTCGGGTCTTTATTCCAGCAATAATAATACACTGTCCCACGTGTGCCTATCTGTGTTGGTGATCTTCAGTGTAAACATTTTTCAGCATAGATTTCAAGATTTCACAAAGTTCAGTTTATGTAACTGTACCAGATCTAGATACTCGATGATATACTGACAATTAAGCCTGGTTTTACAGACTCTCTCATGAAATCAGTGTTTACTGCAACTACTGGTATTTCTCTTTAAAGGGGAAGTTCACCCTGAAGAAAACTTTGTTGTAAAAATAGCAGAAAAAATAGTAAAAAATATTGGTGAAGGTTTGAGGAAAATCTGTTAAAGTGTAAGAAAGTTATTAGAGTTCAAAGTTTTGGATTTGTGACGTCATAAACGAGCAGCTGCCTCATGTGTTATGTAATATAAAATGTATGAATTTCAAATTTTGTATGGTTCCTGATGACTTAATTTTGTTTTCTTTTCATGATCGGATGTGAAATGATTTGTCTATTGATATACAAAAGGTACAGTGAAAACTATTTTCAATTTTCTGAGAAAATGGCATTTTATTGTTTTTTACCATTCGCTATGTAGGAATGCTGCTCGCATATGACGTCACAAATCAAATAATTGAAATTCTAATAACTTTTTAATTATTTGATGAATTTTTCTCAAACCTTCGGCAATATTTTTTATTATTTTTTCTGCTATTTTTACAATAAACTTTTTGTCAGGGTGAACTTCCCTTTTAAATACATTTTCCAAAGAAATTCTTGTCACCATCATATTAAAACTTGCCATTTATTCTTTACCTGATTCAAGTCTGGATCAGACCAATAGAGGAATTCACTAAGCCAGTCTACGGCTATTGCATCAACTGAACTACTGACCCCTGATGGGTCAAAGGTCAGTTGATCATCTGTTACAGCGCCCTCTGCTGACCTGTATAGGTCACCCATCACAGAACTCCAAATGTAATAGCCTTGGTACCAGTCAATATCTGGTGAAAAACCAAAGGGAATGGGTTCAATAGAATTTTACTAGCCATTTTGGCCGCAACATTGAAAGCAGAAATCAGCCTTTTTCCTCTGTTTTTCAGTATACAGGTAAAACAAAGCGGTTCGGAAAGCTGGTGTGAAAATGACCATGCCTTATGGTAAGCCCAAAACAATGGTACAAATTAAATTCCTCTCTGGTTATCAAGTGGGAAGAACAATTGAAAGAATATTGAAGTTCAGAATTTTTTTCTGATCAAAATAAAAACAAACCAACACTAAATGCCTTGAATCTTGGTGGATTCCCTTGTGTCATAACATTGAAATAATGTTAAAATGGCACGAAAACAGTAATCCAATGACCCTAATAGGAATGCAATTTAAAAAAGAAGTCACAGTTACTCTAAGAATCATCAGAACCACCATACCTTTAATGTTTGCCGTGGGTGATAAGAGCCACGATTCTCCATTGCCATCGAGACGACTCCGCCAGACATCAGAAGCATTAGCAAGTAACAAGTATGGCTCCACATCAACTGTTCAGATCAAATTCATTAATATCACAGACTTTAATAATAATAGCCAATTTTAAAAAAGCACTTTTCCCAGAATGGCCCAAAGCGCATTACAGCATATTATTACCCCGGTCATTGGATTCTTTTCAATCAAGCATGTAAAGTGCACAATTTCCACTCCCTGGGGAGCATTCCTTGCAGCCACATTACGGCACTGGCAAAATCAAACATACAATATCTTTCGCATCCTACCGGTTACCCATTTAGCACCTGGGTCGAGAGTGGCAAAGTGTGGATTAACGCCTTGCCAAAGGATGCTAGGCGGCGGTGGGATTCGAACACATGACCCTCTGTTTATAAGGTGAGAGTCAGAACCACTACACCACGGCTCTTCCATTAGAACCTAGCACAAATTATCAAGGGCCTAATACTGAATGGGTTAAAGTTTGTAAAGACTTGATGTAATAGACTGCAAGTGCCACAGAGACATGGCTGTTGACTTAAAAATTGAAATTACTGTCCAGAATTGACACATGAATTAAACATACAATGCAATTGTTTGGTTGGGTGTACTATAAATACATATACACACAGCTAATTTTATATTGCTTATTTCTCTCATTTTGGCACAAGCCATTTTTGACATCCTGAACAACAAAGGTCAATGTTCACTACCACAGCATGAAAAAAAAAATGTCTTGCCAGGGTCATCTGTTGGTGAACGAAGCAGCAAGCAAGAGGCCACCACGCCTCATCTGGCGCAGTTGAGAACACCAATAGTTGATGCAATGTAATGTTTATAATTCTACACTTTTTTGTTACTTAACATTTATATTTTATTTCTGAAAATTGTAAGCGCTCTGATACTCTTTGTGCATAGTGCATATAAATAACCGTCATTATCATTATTATCTGATTGACTAGACACTGGAGCATTTAGCACTGTTTGAAAAATCTCATTCATGTACTAGTATTGAAAATTAGTTTGAAACGTTAGCAGTTTCTATCTGCAATTTATAGTGGTAACTCCATACATAGAATAACAACGAAACATATCGTATATCATCATGGCAAAATCTAGGTCCATAGGAACAATATTATGAAGAAAATAAATTTGTAATTTGTGTAGGTATAAGCTGTCTACACCTACCTTCAATGAGCGTAGATCCAGAAAATGTCTCCGATAAAGGGCCAGGACCAGCTATAGAATAGGCCCGGACTTGGACTGAGTATTCAGTGCTTGCGTTGAGGTTCTCAATCAGAGCTGAATCTTCTTGTAGACCAGTGAGAGTCATTGTGTTGCCAATTTGAAGATTGGTTAATATGATTTCATAAAGCCACTCCTCCCATGCTGCCTCCCCTGCAGGATGGATAAATGCAGGATTAACATATAGTGGTTTTTTTTCAATAATACAATACAAACTCACATAATAAAATGCCCAATGCTAATTTTAAGATTTTTATACAATTTGAATAAGCAATTTCTAGACTTTGAAATAATATATCACTTGTCAAACTTGAATGATCTAGATGGAGTTCTAAACTTCTGAAAATACAAGGTTCAAGACTTCAGGATCATAAGCATGGTGCTGGATTTGGCCATCAGAATCACTAATCAAAATGGCTGCTTCGTAAGACAGACAAAATGAAACAGATCTTGGAATACAATGATTTCTCAAAGAATATTTCTAAAAACATAAAATCTGAAGATGAATGAAAAAACCTGCCTTTGCCAGGAATACTCAAAGGTCTTGTCCATGTGATATCCGCCGTGCCTTCCGTAAAGAGGACTTGTAGATCCGTGGGAGGGAATGCTGGGATAGGTATCGGTTGGTACGTTGGATAGAAGATATCTAAACCATGGTAGCCATCAACGCACAGGAACAAATCAGCTTGCGTGAACGTCCCTGTGTTCTCCTCGAAAAAAAGGCGTTCATCATCCCGATAATTGTATTTCGGATCTGCAAGAGAACAAGATGCAACACTGCCGCTCTCTTTCGCAAAGGTCCATGTTAGAGATCTGTTGAAGTAAACCATACTGGTAACGTTGATAAACTGATGGTCCGATCCGGCGTCCGCGACATGCATCACTTGCTGGTTGGTGCCGTCTAGCGAGGAGCTGTGCATTGAATTGCCGGTGGAGTTAGTATAGAGTATCTGGAAGGATTCAGAGAGGACGGTGAAGGCTGAGGAGTCAAGGAGACTGATGATGAGGTCCGCATCGCCGGAATTGATGGTGTAGGATGTCAGGGGTGCTCGGCGGATTCCGACATTTTGCTCACTCCAGAATAGATACCTGAGCAAGAAAAGGACAAGAATCGTATTTGAACAAACTGCAACACTATCCTTCATTCACTAATTCATTCAAACATGCATAAAATATCAGGCAAATATTTATCATTGATAAAATCGTGAAAACATTGTAGAAAGACAGAAAACTAGAGTTGAGGTTTCCACCAACCACACAGACTGGAGATCCATTGTGGTCAAATCCAAGAAGAGTGGAGTGCCAAACAGTTTCTGTCTTGAATATGTGTCATTTATAATTATTTGCCTGTATTTTCTTAGCAAAAACATGCTTTATAAACAAAGTCACAATTATTACATTATGAAATGACACCCAGGACCAATCATGGGGAGGGTTCACAAACATTGAAGTCTGAATGAAAATCACATTTAATCCACAGTTCGTGCGGGACACTAAACGTCAATGGAAAGAACAAATCACTCTCAAAGGAGGAGCTCTTCTGTGTATAAATCAATAAAACAAAACTGCACGTTGGCACTTAATCATGGCTTATTACATATGCAGACTTGACAATGTGAAAGACCCTCGGTCAAGGAAAATCTGAAATATCAAGCTTACCCACTGAATGGATCAACTTTCATCTCCGTAGGTACAGACCCAATATTAGCCACAGCAGTGGAACAATCAGAGACATTCAGATTACAGCGTAAAATCTAAGGACAGGAAAACAACAACATATTGTGTAAATTTATCCTAGTATTACTATCACCATTGTCAAATGAATTTAACACCTGACATTGTCTTATCCCCTATTTTTCATTGAACAAGGCATTTGAGAAGACTTGATATATCATGACACAATAGACATGAAGAACATCATAGAGGGTTCATTTAACTTTACTCTTTTAAAATAAGGGGTCAATGGTAAATAATATATTATACAAACTTGGACTGAAAAAAAATGCTAACAGATGATTCTTGTATTTCATGAAATAAGGAGTTAATTGTAATTGTTAAAACTGAAGAGGCATTGCTGCGGGGAAGGAATATGAGCAATATAAACATGTAGACCCGTATTCTGATGTCAATTTCACTTAGACAATGGTTTAACTCTTTTATGGATACATCTAAGTTTGTTTTATTGATTGCGCTCTTTCCCAAGAGAGAATAAACACTATTTTAGCTATCATTCTGAGACAATTATTCATCAGCTGTACACCAAATGTGAAGACAAACTGTACATCTACAGTTTGAGATCTGTGTCTCAATTGGCTATCCATAGTTAAACCTCAACTTTAGATCCGAGTCTGAATTGAACCCATGTACAGCATTCAGTTCCACGACATTTGCTCCGGCGACAATTGCTCTGATGGAGAATCTGCACATTGAGCGAATCATAAAACACAACCTCCTACACTAAATAAACCCTAATCATAATATTTACATTATTCTGAACCAAAAACTATATTACAATCCTAACTCTAATCCTATGCCTTCTGAGATATTAAGACCGGAGCAATTGTCGCAGGAGCAAATGTCGTGTCACCCAGCATACAGGCCTTAATGACAAGATTATGACATAATAATAATTATACTTGCTTATATAGCGCTTAATACTTACTTTGTCAGAAGTCTCTAAGCGCTCTACAGTATATGCAGCATAATTACCCTGGCTTTAGCAGTGCAGCTGTTATGCGCACTGCGTTTCAAGGAATAAGTTCCTGCCAGGTACCCATTTACCTCACCTGGGTTGAGTGCAGCACATTGTGGATCAATTTCTTGCTGAAGGAAATTACGCCATGGTTGGGATTCGAACCCAAGACCCTCTTTTTCAGAGTCCAGAGACTAATCCACTGGGCCACAACCCTCCACATAAACATTATGCATGTGTTTATTGAGTTCTAAGTGACTGATGAACATTTTTAAAAATATCCAGCCTACCTCAGTTCCCTGAACAAAGTAGAGCTGGTCGTTCAACCAATCAACATCAAGCTTGGTGGGAGTTGCATTCTGATTGGTGTAAAGGACTTCCGATGTTGCAAGGGTCAAGTTACCAGGGTCAATGGTACGACGGTGGATTTGCCCGTCAGAGTCGCTGATGAAAATGAAGTTTTTCCAGTAGTCCACAGCAACATCTACACACATAAATGTGAATGATATAAAGAAAAAGTTATTGGAATAGTAAGGCCTCCCACACACCCAATCCATGATTTTGATTGGCTGATGATCATCGTTACCATGGTAGTTACCATTGGATGGCAAAGACACTATAATAATAACTATTATGCAACGGGCCCTGCTTGAAAAAAAAAATCTTGAGGAAAGACAGCTGACATCAACTATACCTTGCTAAAATAAGGTTTATACATATATTGATCAATTGAAGGTTAGATATATAAAGGTTGTAATTAACGTCATGGTAGGTGATCCTGAGTGTAAGGAGACAGCTCCCCCCCCCCCCCCAAAAAAAAAAAGAAATAATAATAATAATAAAAATAAAGAATAAAAAAAAAAAAAATGAAATAAAATTAAATAAAATAAATAAAAAATAAGTTAATTAAAAAAAGAATAGAGCATAACAATCACCTGATATGGTAGAGTTTTCATTATCCACAGTGTGTATGTCACTAGGAACAGGATCAGCACCACTTAGCTTTCCATACTCTACCAAGGAGACTGAAGATATTTCAGATAATGCAGTAGAGCTTAAACTTGTGACACCGATGACAATGTATGGGACTATGCCAGGATCTATACAAAAAAAGAAATTGGTTTATGTTAATAATGCCATTTAAAATAACTTTCATTCGAGTGCCATATACCTTTAAACTGGTGAAATTGCTTCTAAAAAGACCAAAATACATATTAAGTATTAAACAATTTGTGAAATGTGACAGGAGGTGATTATTTACCATCCAACTATCAGGACACTACCCAACTCCCTTAAAAGGGGTCAAACTAAGAGGGGAAAATGCAGTTGTCAATTAAGTTAACAAAATAGAGTAAGACTGTCAACAGGATTACATTAACTCTTAACATGCCACGCACACTACTAAACCAATGCCACAGTGCTAATCCGATGCTAATCCCCTGTGCCAGCCACAAAACCCCCCTGTGCCACATTGATTTTGGGATCGCGAGTCGTATTCACTCCTTCCAATAGTCATGATTACAATTGCTTGTAACTCTCTAACGATTAGTTTATCCACAAAATATTGTTCAGTAAAGTTGTAGGAAATTTCATACCCCTTATAATGATGTCATCATTGTGTGGATTGGTTATTATCTTTATCGCTAAAATATGAGTTGTATCAAGTAGTTCCATTTTGTGGAGTGTTTTGTATGGATCAAAAACCTAGGTCTCTTCTCTCTCAGAGGCGGAGCCATATCTTGTAAAAAATGTAGAAATACTCGAAAAAGTCGAATGTAAACCGCGTAAGTTTATCTGTCAGAAAGAAGAGTTCACACTGCACACAATAGTGCTAATTACGGCATGCATGCGATGCGCAATACAATGCAAAACGGCGTAACAATGATTGTTATTCCGAATGTGCGCAGTCATGCACGAAGCAGGCGAGGGTAGGAAACAATGCAAGCACAAAGCAATCAATAGTAGGCGTGCGAGCACGAGTGTGGCATGTTATAGTAGGATACGTAGCGTGCACGAAGCACTCAATGAGTTAATAGTACTTGTACTTTAAAGATCCTTGAACAATGAACTTTATATGAAATAAGTATCTTTATCAGAATCCATTAGAATCAAGCTGTGAAAGAACATTAGATTGAAGGATTAGCAACATTTACTGATGATTTTTATTTTCATCAATACCATACATCTGAAATTACCTTTATTAGTAAGTTTATTATCCAAAAAATCTAACAAAGTAGGGTTTTTTATCATCAAGATAACAACCAATTAAAAATTAGGAAATTTAATGGGCTATCTTTTTTTTTATTAAAAAGTGCAATCCATAACCAAGATGGATGGCGAATAATTGTGAAGACATCATCAGTCCACAAGACTGGATTCCGAATCAGAAACATGGCATAATAAAACTCTCAATTACTTTCAGGCTCCGCTCCTGTCGTAACATTGACTGTATCGCTC
Organism: Lytechinus variegatus; assembly: GCF_018143015.1. NCBI lineage: Eukaryota > Metazoa > Echinodermata > Echinoidea > Temnopleuroida > Toxopneustidae > Lytechinus > Lytechinus variegatus. Next base: position 15,225,896 of record NC_054743.1, on the reverse strand, counting down.
ATTCCTGCTCCTTCCATGTTCCTCGCTCTCACGGATACAGCGTAGAGAGTCGACGCCCTCAGAGATGGATCAATCACAGTGGTCTCCGTTGCTGACCCGTCTTCATTCTTGACAAACGCAGCCTCATTGAGGAAGCTTTGGACACCAATGACGTAGCCTATGATTGGTCCATTGGGGAAAGGGGGCGGGTCCCAGGTCAGAGAGATCGTTGTCGGACTGGAGCTCACGATGCTGGTGATCGTTGGAGCAGTTGAAGGAACTAGGGGATAAAGATAAATAGTGAATGAACAGGGACTAGAAAACTATATTACATCACAGGAAATGAATAAATAACAAATATATTTAGGGTAGAAATATAATTCAGGGCACACATGAGTATTACAGACCCCCATTCACCCACGTGTTAAATTATGGCTTATCAAAAAATCATTAAAAATCAATCCCTCGATAGATTTTGTTTTAATTCACTGACATTGATCACAATGAACAGTGGAACAAAACTAAATACGTTAAGCAGGTACCTGCCCAGCTCAAACAAAAGTTAAATGGCCTGAAATATGACTATAATTTCGGTGAGTTCACGGCAGAAAAACCGGAACTGCATTGCCGATAATAATAATTAATATAAAATACAAAAATGCAATCTAGCCTCTCAAAACACTTTTATTATGAAAGGGTATGGACATAGCATTATCTCTATCGTTTTTCTTTTGATACACAAACATTTGATCTATTTCTAATGAATTATTTTAATCAATAAAGTCATGTAATCTTTACTTACGCCTGTCCGGCATGCTTTGCGCGCGGATGAATTACTCTCATGTGCCCTTCAGATCATAAAATATTCAGTGAGTACAAGATAAGGATCCTTGATAGAAAATTTGCACTGAGTTTCATATCTCTACAGTATAGGAACCTTTCATTGTGGGCCCAAATTATCTGAGGCAAGGGTCTATGGCAATGGAAAGTTATATTGAAATTGATTCACATTCACCAGGTCTATGAAGAAAAATACATATTTCTTACCTCCAGAGGGCAATGTCCGCACACTGCTGCTAGTGGGCGATGTCAGGGTATGTCTAGGAGTGATCACCCAGATGATGCGGAATTGATACTCGGCGTATGGAATAAGATCTGTGATGTCCAGAGTCGTCTCTGATATTGGCTGGAGGTGTCAACCAAGAGAGAGAAAAAATGAGTATAAAGGCAGAGGCCCATATTCTGAAGTTGGGTTTAATTTAAACTCTGGTTTTAAGTTGTGGTTAACTATGGAAAGCCAGTTGTTACATAAATCTCTAACATTTGACTAATTTGACTCCCAAAACATTATTAACTGCCTGGGAAGGATAAGTATGATAGTTGTCTTCAACATTAAAGTATTAGTAAAGAGCACAGTAAACAGGAGAAGCATTCACTGTAAACAAAATTTTGAAATGTTTGGCTTCCAATAATTTTAACAGACTTAGGGGTAGGGGGTGTGGCAAGAAAATATTTGCAATCAATTGAAAATATTCTGTTGCCATTTTACAACTGATAGATCAACGTTAGCTGTAGCAAATCGGATGAAACTTCTTGTTTCAAGGAGCAGATTAGCAATCAATCACTAATTTGCAATTAACTGCAAGACATAGGGACCAAAAACAGACTTGTGATTGATCGCAAGTTTCTTGCAACACCCCATTAGGCCATGGTCTAAGTTAAACCCGACTCCAGAATACGGACACATGGAATGGGTGATTTCAAGTTCAGTGTTGACCTTTTGGTGTTGGTGTTAGGTCAATTTTTACACGATTATAACACCAAACATAAAATGAAGATGGTCCTGAAAAGTCACTCACTAGTTGTTGAGATGTCAGTTATGTGATGTGGATCAGTTTTACAAACTCTGAATAGGTTTTGGAGCAAGGGGAAGCAATCCAAATTTCAACACCAACACCAAGGCTAACACCGTACTTGAAATCACCCAATGTAATGCACAATCTTATT